>NC_085859.1:7622270-7629770 GCF_034702125.1 Engraulis encrasicolus | reverse complement strand
TCCTATGAGTCACTTGTGTTCTCCACTCGGAGTCTGGATTCCATTTATGTCCTGGGCAGCACTCCACCAGTACAGGGAGCCGCACGCAACATACTCTCAATGTTCTCTCTCTCTCTCTCGCTCTCTCTCTCTCTCTCTCTCTCTCTCTCTCTCTCTCTCTCTCTCTCTCTCCTCTCTCCTCCTCTCCCTCTCTCTCTCTCTCTCCTCTCTTTCTTTCTCTCTCTCTCCTTCATCTCTCTTGCCCTCCACCTCTCTCTCCTTCTCTCCCTCTCTCTCTCTCTCTCCATATCCCCCCCCTCTCTCTCTGTCATCTCGCTCTCTCTCTCTCTCTCTCTCTCCCTCTCTCTCTCTCCCTTCATCTCTCCTTGTCTCTCTCTCTGTCATCTCGCTCTCTCTCTCTCTCTCTCTCTCTCTCTCTCTCTCTCTCTATCATCATCCCTCTCTCTCTCTCTCTCTCTCTCTTTATCCCTCTGTTTATCCTCAGGACTCCACCAGTGCAGGGCGCCTCCACACGCAACACACTCCTCTCTCTGCTCTCTCTCTATCCCTCTCTCTCTCTCTCTCTCTCTCTCTCTCCAGAACTGCAGCAGTGCAGGGCACTGCACGCAACATACTCTTTCACTCTTCTCTCTCTCTCCCTTCATTCCCCTCTCTCTCTCTCTCTCTCCCTTCATCCCCCTCTCTCTCCCTCTCTCTCTCCATGCCTCTGCTTCTCTTCTGGACTCCACCAGTGCAGGGCGCCACCGCACACAACCTACTCTTCTCTCAGCTCTCTCTCTATCCCTCTCTCTCTCTCTCTCTATCCCTCTCTCTCTCTCTCTCTCTCAATTCCTCTCTCTCTTCATCCCTGTGTTTCTCTTTATCCCTGTTTCTTCCCCCGCACCGCAAGCAACCTATTCTTCTTCCTCCAGCTCTCCTTCTCCTCCAGTGTGTCGCACACAATATACTCCCAGATTTCTCTCTCTATCCCTCTCTCTCTCTCTTCATCCCTGTGTTTCTCTTTATCCCTCTCTCTCATCCCGCTCCGCATGCAATCTCAGGGTGGCCGCGGGTCCTTAAAAAGTCTTAAAAAGTCTTACATTTCATTTTCACCAAATAAGGCCTTGAAAAGTCTTATTTTGTCTTACATTTTCAACCCAAATGTCTTAAATTTGTGGAGCTTAATTTAGGGAGGAATAATTATGTCAGCCATGTGATGAACTTCGCGACGGAAATCGGGAGTTGTAGCCATGTAGTGTACTTTAGAACGCATTATTGAATTTTATTTAGTGTAAAGTTTCATTGTGTAACATGGTATTGAAAAGTCTTAAAATGTCTTAATTTTGACTTGGTCAAACCTGTAGACACCCTGCATCTACTCTTCTCTCAACTCTCTCTATCCCTCTCTCTCTCTCTTCATCCCTGTGTTTCTCTTTATCCCTCTCTCTCATCCCGCTCCGCATGCAATCTACTCTTCTCTCAACTCTCTCTATCCCTCTCTCTCTGTCTTCACCCCTCTGTTTCTCTTTAGCCCTCTCTTTCTCCTCCCTCGCCGTATGCAATCTACTCTTCTCTCAACTCTCTCTACCCCCCTTTCTCTTTATCCCTCCGTTTCTCTTTATCTCTTTCTTTCTCCTCCCGCTCCGTATGCAATCTACTCTTCTTTCAGCTCTCTCCCTCTCTCTCTCCTCCCTTTCTTTTCTTTCATCCCTCTCTTTCTCCTTCTCGGTTTCTCTTCATCCCTCTGTTTTTGACTCCTCCGTTCTCTCTCTCTCTCTCTCTCTCTCTCTTACACACACACACACCCTTCCTATCCCTCTTTCTCTTCCCTTGTTTTCTGTCTTTCTCGCACTTTCTGTCCTTCTTTTCTTGATCCTCTCTTTATTTCTTTTTCTCTCCTTCACGCCTCTCGTCCTCTCCCTTCCTTCTCTCTCCCTTGATTTCTTTCCTCTCTCTTTCCCCTCTCTCTCTCTCTCTCTCTCTTCCCTCTCTTTCTCTCCTTCATCCCCTCCTCTCTACGTCCGTCTGCACATTCAGGCAGTGAGCTCAATTTGTGCAGGAACATGTGGAATCACACACACACACACACACGCCCAAACACACACACACACACACACACACGCCCAAACACACACACACACGCCCAGACACACACACACACACACCTTAACACAATCGTATAAAAACAAACACGCGTGCCGCACACACACCCACCCGAGCAGAGGAATTCTCCCATCTTCGCCTCTGCTCCTCTACCAGGATCTGTACATTTCCACTTAGTGCTACTCCAGCATTGTGTGTGTGCGCCTGTGTGTGTGTGTGCGCGCGTGTGCGCGCCTGTGTGTCCGTGTGTGTGTGTGTGTGTGTGTGTGTGTGTGTGTGTGTGTGTGTGTGTGTGTGTGTGTGTGTGTGTGTGTGTGTGTGTGCGCGCGTGCGTGCGCACAGTGCCAAGCCTTGGTGGGACGTGGTTGATTGGGAATGTGATGAAGAGAGGGGACTTGCCCTGGGAGGGGTAACTTCACAACGAAAGAGAGAGAGAGAGAAAATAGACGGAAAGACGGGTAGAAAAAGAGCCAGAGATGGAGAGATGCATGCAAAGAGACAGAGAGATGGAGAGATGCATGCAAAGAGACAGAGAGAGGAGACAGAGGAGAGATGGAGAGAGAAAGACATTGAGTTCTAGATGTGAACATGGTGCCATATCATATCAGTAGACCTACTGGAGAGAGAGGGAGATGGAGAGAGAGAAAGAGGAGAGATGGAGAGACAGATAGAGAGAGAAAAAGACATTGAGTTCTAGATGTGAACATGGTGCTGCCATATCATATCAGTAGACCTACTGGAGAGAGAGAGAGAGAAAGAAAGAAAGACATAGAGTTCTAGATGTGAACATGGTGCCATATCATATCAGTAGGCCTGCTGTATGTGGCTGTGTTGCCTATGAAACTCCTCCGCTTGGTCTGGGCCTACAGTGTATAATCATCACCTGTGGTTACATAGACAAGTCGAGTCGTGTCGTGTTGGGTCATGCAGATAGCATAGCATTGCTACCTGCTGGATGAGTAATATGTACAGTGGTGCTCATATAAATAGCAGTACCTTCACAAAGATGAGTAAATGTCGAAATTGACAGATGTCAGCACTGCTATTTTTTTTAACATGATATTTCTCCACTTTCTATGAAATATTATTAAATTGAATTACTGTCCCCATTTTTTTTTTTTTGCTTTGAAATAGAATGTGCAGTGCAGTACAGTACAGTGTCCCTAAAGCGTTTTGGGTCATTAAAGTGCAATTTATTTGAAGAATTTCGACATTTACTCATCTTTGTGAAGACACTGCTAGTTTTATGAGCACAACTGTACTCCAGGCCAGCTATGTGGTAGGAGACTGGAGGTGTTTCAAAGCCTGTTTAAATGCTGTGTTTTTATGATTTATGTTCAAGCACAGATATGTGGACGATGCATGACGTGACGTGTGT
This sequence comes from Engraulis encrasicolus, assembly GCF_034702125.1. Classification (NCBI taxonomy): domain Eukaryota; kingdom Metazoa; phylum Chordata; class Actinopteri; order Clupeiformes; family Engraulidae; genus Engraulis; species Engraulis encrasicolus. The sequence continues at coordinate 7,626,310 of NC_085859.1, read as the reverse complement.
CTTCAGTAGAACTGGTTTGGCTGTTAGCTGACACAGTACGCTACATAGGATGTGTTGATGAATGCACAGCTGTGTACACCTTAAGGATGGGTTGGCTGCATTTTCACATTTTCACTGTTTACCTACGTATCTGACTAAAAGAGTGGTTATTGTCGGCACACCATGTTGGTTTTCTAAGCTGTATATAGAGCTGAACGATTGTCTTAACAGTTGTATTTGCTCGACTTTTTCCCTGTAGCACCACACACACAGTGCTACTTGATTTGTAGGAAACACTAGGGTTTGTGTACAACCGGCTTGTATTTGTTTGCTGAGCACTGCAGGGGTGCATTTCTGGAAAGCGTAGTTGCTAACCATGTTAGCTACTTTGTTGGTTGCAATGCAATTTCCCATTGGCAACTACCGATTTTGCTAACTGCTAACAACTACGCTTTCCAGAAATTTACCCCAGAGCTGAAGGATGGGTTTTCTGCAGACTGTGCGTGTTGCTTTGCTGAGCTGTGTAGAGCTGGAGAATGGGTTTGCATAGCCTGTGTGTGTTGTTTTTCCTGTTGAGGGTTGAGGCAGCCATGGCCTGGTCGTTAAGGAGGTGGTCATTAAAAACAGAGGGTTGCAGGTTTGAATCCCACCCTTTCACTAGTTAACTCATCCCATGGCTAAAGTGCCCTTGAGCAAGGCACCTTACCCCACCCTGCTCCAGGGACTGTAACCAATACCCTGTACTTGAAAAATAACTAAGTGGATTGCTCAATAAGTTGTGCAGAGCTTAAATATGCCCTGTCTGCAGACTGTGTGTGTGTGTGTGTTTGCCAAACTGTGTAGATCTGGAGGATGGGTTGTCTGCAGTCTGTGCTCGTTCTCTCAGCAGAAGTGTGTCTGCTGAGGTACATTTTGAATGGGACAGAGCTGAGCTGATTATATTTTTACAGACAGACGGCGTGTTCCAGTAGTTTAGTTTACCTAATATGCTGCTGTTTGACTGTTCCCATTCTGTTGTTGTCATAACGATGGTGTTCCGCTCCCCATTCTGTTGTCGTAGACATGGTGTTCCACGGCGCACCCCATTCTGTTGTTGTCATAGAGATGTTGTTCCGATGATGTTGTTTTGTTCAGGGGTTTCTCCGAATTCCGAGTGATGTGATATAAAGACCGTAATGTTCTGTTCTGTCTCAACTTGCTGCTTCTATTTATTTCGTTATCTCCGCTATCCGTACTTATCACGCACATCGTGCAGCTCACTCAAAACAACACTCAAAACAACACTCAACTCAGTAATTCAATTTCTCTCTCTTTCTCTCTTTCTCTTTCTCTCTCTCTCTCTCTCTCTCTCTCTCTCTCTCTCTCTCGCTATCTCTATCTCTCTCTCTCTCTCTCTCTCTCTCTCTCACACTCACACTCACTCACTCACTCACTCACTCACTCACACTCTCTCTCACACTCTCTCTCTCTCTCTCTCTCTCTCTCTCTCTCTCTCTCTCTCTCTCTCTCTCTCTCTCTCTCTCTCTCTCTCTCTGCTGGTATTTCTTGCTCTCCCTGTGTTTTGTATTTGAGAAGATGGCAATAATAACTCCCTACACTAGGCCATGTGATGTGAGTGAGGAAACATTGTAAGACATCTCTCTTTACATAAGAGTAGTGACGGACAACTATTTTTTATTTGATTGTATTTCTCCTTTATTTTACAAGGGTAGTGACATTGAGGCAACTGCCTTTTCCAAGAAAGCAGCAGCAAGATCACTCACACACACTCTATTGTAATGTGTCTGCCTGCCTGCCTGTCTCTCTGCCTGTCTCTCTGTCTGTCTGTCCTCCTGTCTGTCTGCCTGTCTCTCTGCCTCCCTGCATGCCTGGCTGTCTCTCTGCCTGCCTGCATGCCTGTCTCTCTGCCTGCCTGTCTCCCTGCCTGCCTGTCTGTCTGCTTGCCTGCCTGTCTGTCTGCCTGCCTGCCTGTCTGCCTGCCTCTCTGCCTGTCTCTCTGCCTGTCTGTCTGTCTGTCTCTCTGCCTGTCTGTCTGCCTGCCTGTCTCTCTGTTTGCCTGCCTGCCTGCCTGCCTGTCTCTCTGCCTGCCTGCCTGTCTCTCTGCCTGCCTGCCTGCCTGCCTGTCTCTCTGCCTGTCCTCCTGGCTGCCTGTCTCTCTGTCTGTCTGTCTGTCTGTCTGTCTCTCTGCCTGCCTGCCTGCCTCTCTGTCTGCCTGCCTGTCTCCCTGCCTCTCTGCCTGCCTGCCTGCCTGTCTCTCTGCCTGCCTGCCTGCCTGTCTGTCTGCCTGCCTGTCTCTCTGTCTGTCTGCCTGCCTGTCTGTCTCTCTGCCTGCCTGTCTCTCTGCCTGCCGGCCTGTCTCTCTGCCTGTCTCTCTGCCTCCCCGTGTTCCTCCCTGCCTGCCTGCTTCTCTGCCTGCCTGCCTGCCTGTAGATTCACACCCATGGACCTAATTATAGGTGTGGATGGTGGGGACATGTCAGTGCCACTTCTGAGATAAACCTAACTTATGGTGCATTCCAGTCCAAAATCATCCCAGTAGGAGATCGCACTTATCCTACCTGGATATTTCAGCTGCCGTTCCTGACAGTTAAAGTGGAAGTTCTACATCCATGGCAACCGCCGCGGTTGAGCTGACTTTAGCGAGGTGTTTTCATACGAGCCCAAAAAGCCACAATAGTTATTACTCTGTCATATGTTACATTTATGTTGACACAATATCATGTAATAACACAAATTTTATGCTGAGTAAAAATGGCTGTGTTTGGAACAGCTGCATATAATACAAGAGAAATGGTTTAAATAACAGCTCCGTGGGGGCCGCCATTATTATACGACTATGATTTGTTGAGGTGGGAGTAGTGCGAGTCACCCCGACCTCGCTAGTTGGAGCTCCCACTTCGACTGGTGTTCCAGAGCGTTTTTCGTAGTAGGAGGTTGGATAAGTGCGATCTCCTACTAGGATGATTTGGGACTGGAATGCACCTTTAATCCCCACAACTTTTTGCCATAATCATAATGCAAAAAAACGGCACACCTGGACAAGTTGCCATTGTAATGTCCCCACCACTTTCCAAGCCAAACCTACAGCTTTGCATATAATACAGCCTGCACTAGGCCATTGGATAGGAATGAGGAAAGACTGTAATGCCGTGTACAGACCCAAGAGGGAACGAAGCGACGGAAGTCATTATTTCTCTATGGAGGGCACACGACCTGCGCTGCCAAAGCGAATTCGCCAGGGCCGAAGCTTCTTGAGCGACCTGAGCAAATTTTGACGATTAAACTCAATCTAATCGAAGGCGAACTCGCTCTGACGCTGTTCGGCGAAAACCAATCGGAACGTTCATATCTCTGAATGTCCCAGGCTGTCAAGCCAGAGCCGTCATGTGATTAGCTGAATCAAACATGTCAATGCTGCGTCTGGAGCGAATACAGCAAATTCAAGGCGAAACTTCTTCTGCTACCCACGCTACCAGGCAGCGTAGTTCGCTCTTGGTCTGGACAAGGCATAAGACATTACTGTTGACGCTAGAGTGGCAAACTTCCGTACTTCCTTGCTCACTTGCCTGTTTGTGACCTCATGATGTCACAGACGACAAAATTAATTCAATATCTTGCAAAAGCACAATTCTATTGTCATTTCCTCATTTATAATTGGGATGGCGAATGAAAAACAGTCCCTCGGAAATTGTTGTGGCTAGGCTGACAGCGGGGAAACTTTTGTTTGCTCCATGGAACTTTTGATTTCTCCACGGAGGGGGGCCGTCAGCAACATGCGAGGCCACAAGCACAAGTGGAGGACTGAAGTCTTCATATTGGAATGCACACGTCCTTGTTGTTGTGATGAGGGTGCATAATATAGCAGAATTCTTGTTGAACACATGGCCTGAAGGGTAGGGTGGGCAGGCAGGCAGACAGGCAGACAGACAGACAGACAGACAGGCAGACAGACATGCAGACGGACAGACATGCAGATAGGCAGGCAGATAGGCAGGCAAACAGACAGACAGACAGACCGGCAGGCAGGCAGATGGGCAGGCGGACAGACAGACAGACCGACA
>NC_085859.1:7597270-7602270 GCF_034702125.1 Engraulis encrasicolus | reverse complement strand
GACTGTCCTTCAGAATAAACTACTGCTGACTACAATTACCATCCTGTTGTGTGACAGTCACATTCCATGGTTATTAACAGTATTGAGGAGGGCCGTTATGCTGACAACATGACTGGTCAAAAGGGGCATCCCATGAGTAAGTAGCATAGTAGCATATTTTACGTATCGTAAAAGAATAAGTAGCATAGTAGCATATGGTGGAGCCCTGTCCTACTTGACTACATTGTTGAGATGGGCATCCCGTAGCCATAGTGAGACAATGCGAGTGGAGCAGTCACATACCAATATTAACTGGCTATAAAAAAAAATGTATCGTAATGTAGGAGAGTAGCATATTTTTGTGGAGGACTATAATGTCGACAACATGGCTGGTGGTTACAACCAGGGGCGGTCTGTATGAAACGGGCATCCCATGGCCACTATTTAACTGGCTATAAAAACATGTATTAAGAGAGTAGTGTATTGTTGTGGAGAGTTGTGGTGCTCACTACACTGTTGTGTTTAAATGACCCTCCTGTGGCCAGCTACTGTTTGAAACAGGCATCCCGATCCCATGGCCACTATTAACTGGCTATAAAAACATAAAACATATTCAGAGTAGTGCATTGACTGTGCTGTTGAAATGACTCCCCTATGGACGTCATGCTGTCAGAAGGGGCATGAGTGTGCTAGGGGCACAGGGTGGGGCACACTGTTCATAATCACTAAGGGAGACTGTGTGTGTGTGTGTGTGTGTGTGTGTGTGTGTGTGTGTGTGTGTGTCGCGTGCATGTTTGAATGTGTGTTTATAGCCGCTGAGAGAAACTTGTCAGGTGTGTGTGTGTGTGTGTGTGTGTGTGTGTTTTAGTGTGTGTTTATTGCTCCTGTGATGTTCAGTGGGCATCAGACAATGAGAGGCTCCAGGCCAAGCCAACGATGCCCAGTAGACACTCCAGTCTTCCTAGCATTGTCTCTCTCTGACTCACTGTGTGTCGTGTGTCGTGTGTCTGTGTGTGTGTGTGTCCTGAGGACATGCCAGTCTTTCCTAGCATTGTCTCTCTCTGTTCCACTGTGTGTGTGTGTGTGCGAGTGCGAGTGCGTGTGTACCTGTGGACCTAATAATAATAATACAAAATTCTTTGTATGACCAGTGCATGTAAAGAAATTGACAATAAAACCTACTTGACTTGACTTGACTTATATAACGCTTTTCATGACACTCGATGTCACTTTGTGATGCCAGCCTTTCCTAACATTGTCTCTATCTGTTCCACTGTGTGTGTTTGTGTGTGTGTGTGTGTGTGTGTGTGCGTGTGCGTGTGCGTGTGCGTGTGTGTGTGTGTGTGTGTGCGTGTGTGTGCGTGTGTGTGTTTTTCCTACAGGAGGGAAGCCGGATGACATCACGGTGCTGCTGTCCATCGTAGCGGAGTACACGGACTAGCATCCGGACTAGCGTGCGGCGCGCTCAGGTCGGAATGGGGCGGGTCGAGGCGGATCAGATCGGGTCGTCATGGAAACCTTAACCCTTGGGCTTCTATCCTCCACACTGGACGGGACCACACAAGCTTGGCTCTGGTCACGGCTCGGCTCGGTATTCTGGACATGGCTCACTTCTGTTTTGGCTCTGGTCACGACTCTGCTGAGTTCTGGACTGGACTGAGTTCTGGACTCACTTCTGTTTTTGCTCTGGTCTCGACTTGGCTGTTTGACTGTTCTGGACTCGGCTGACTTCTGGTCTCGACTCGGCTGACTTCTGGTCTCGACTCGGCTGTTTGACTGTTCTCGACTCGGCTGACTTCTGGTCTCGACTCGGCTGACTTCTGGTCTGGACTCTTGTTTTATTGGCCTGGTCTCAATTCAGCTCAGGTGGTGCTGGTCTCTATCTGACTTGGCTCGGTTTGGACTCAACCTGGCCCAGTTCAGGTCTTGATTCGGTTCTGGTTCTGGTTCTCATTCGTTTTTTAATCTTTAAAGATTGAAAGGTTTATTAAGGGTTAGAACCGTACCAGTTAGAAGAACCACCCAATGCATTATGGGGGAGCATTTCTGTTTCTCTTAGGAGAGGGGGGGGGAGCAAGGACAGACCCCCCCCCCAGATGGAGACGTAGGAAAGAATCAAACTAGTGCCCTAGAGACCCAGCGATCTCATTGGACTGAACACAATAGCCGTCTGGAGGCCAAGCGATCTGATTGGACCATTACCACCTGTTCAGAGACCTGATTGGACAGTCTAGACTGAGAGAGACCTGAGGATGTTATCTGACTGGACTAAACCCAACAGCAGTCTTGAGACCGAGGAATCTGATTGGTTCCCAGGCCATGAACAGTGACACTTGGAGTGGCAAGCACCAACCTGAGGGCTAAACACGGCTTGAATAGAGGGTGTGTGTGCGCGCGCATGCGTGCGCGTGTGTGTATCTATATCTGAAAAAAATAGATTGTGATTTTTATTTTTATTTTTGATGCCGATTTGATCAGCCAAGGTTTTTTTTTTCTTTCTTTTTCGAGAAGTCCTGCTTGTGTTGTTTTAAAGTTGAAGTCTATCGTTCAGGGTTCCGGGCTGGGTGATTATGATGTTTACCCCCCACTCATGGTGTTCGGGTTCAAATGGGGTTTTATATTTTTTATTCCTTGTGGGTTTTTTTCTTTTTCTTTTCTGTTTTTGGTGAGGATGTATTAAAGATGTTGGTAGGAAAGGGCGTGTTAGTTGAGTGAGTGAGTGTGTGTGTTTGGCGAGGATGTGTTAAAGAAGTGTGTGTGTGTGTGTGTGTGTGGATGTGTTAAAGATGTGTGTGTGTGTGTTTGTAAGAGTCTCAAGGGTGAGTGTGTGTGTGTGTGCTTACTTTTGTAGCACTATGGCTGTTAATATTGCTTGAAGAGCAGAATCCTGTGTGTGTGTGTAGAATGCTTAGTACATAGAGAAGAGTAATATTACTGCAATTGAACGTTAGTTAGATTTTTGTTTCCTTCTTATTTTTCTTTTCTCCTCACTCTTATCCCCCCATTCTTTGTGAATGTCTGTACACAGTTAACGCACAAAGACTCTTTAGCATCTGTGAATGCTGTCGGTGTGATAAAAGACTTGTAAAGTTGACTCGCAGGACTGAATGAATAAATAAAGGTTTATTTTTTCTACTTCCTGGCTCATTAAAGTTTGTTTTTTTTATTTCCAATTTCATTAAAGGTTTTTTTTTTGTTTTTTTACTTCCTGGTAGGGATGCACTGATACAAATGTTTTCACTTCCGATCCGATCCAGAGACACCTAAATTTGGATATCTGCCGATTCCGATACGATAACTAACAGATACAGTCCTCTTTCTCTACTAATGAGGCCTCAAATTCACCAGACGGCAGAGGTGTCAATCTAGGGTTCAGAAAAAGCAACATCCCTGTATGCCACAAATTTGCTCCAAAAAGTGGAGAAGACGCGCTCACACTATCGCCTAAATAGGCTACTTAACAATTCTTAACTGGGCGCTGAATCCCACAAAAACTTGAATGAATAAATGAATGAAGGACAGCACTCTTCAGATTTCTTCTTTGTTTATTCGCCCATCGTGGGCAAATAAACAAAGAAGAAATCTGAAGAGTGCTGTCCTTCACAAATTTGCTCCAGCCAGCTCTGAATCAGCTGATTATATTGAGCAGTCAAGACCGGCGGAGCAGCTGCTTACTGGAGTCACCTAGGAAGTGTTGGAAGGAAACTGGTGGCTGGGTTTTTACTTTCTGGACCTGGAATAGACACCTGACAAATGAGCATTGTCACCCTTGCGCCTCTGCTGTTTTCTACAGGGGGTCAGGATTTGGCTGGTTAGCTTCGCCGATTAGCAAGGCACTTCCTCGTCGCCATTTTCACAAATTTGCTCATTTCCGACCCCACTTCGCTCAAAGAAGGTGGATGATGATTGGTGGGTGCGCGAGTTTAGTGTTGGGCACACATACCTATACAGGTGTGTGGTTGGGCACCTCCATGTATCAAATGCCCGTCTTCCATATATTTTTCTGGTCAACCGTAAGTCAGTCATTAACGTGGCACATAATTGGTTGAGTAAACTGTCGGCGGAAACGACTCCATCTTTGAAGCTGAAAAATGTGTTCAATTTTGGCTGAATTCACTAGCCTAGCATTTCCCATTGAAATGACTGGAGGCAGGACTTATTCACTCTCTCCAGTTCTTATACTACCTCCATGGTTTTCTATGACCGAGAAAGGTCAACATTGCGATTGGCCTGTCCCAAATTAAGAAACCGTTTCGACCACCTCTGCTCTTGAGAAGTGTTTCCCAACCAGGGGTACGTGTACCACTAGGGTACGCGAGCTCACTCCAGGGAAATGTGTCAATATGGAGTGCAATCACAGAGGGAGATAAATACAGTAGATGGGGTGTACAGGCCATGGAAGGGCCTATGACAAAATGCTCAGGGAGAACGCAAGACCATAAAAAGCTGTGAAACACTGCTCTAGACAGCTGGGTGTATAAAGTAAATTACAGTGATGGCAATGTGGTTGGGGGGCTTTTACTGAGAGATTCCTGTGGAAGCAGTATCCCCTCCACTCAAATATCTAGTAAAGTAGGCCTAAGATTTTTTTTTATTTTTTTTAATCAAACCCTGCCTACACAATGTAAAGGAGTGTGCTCAAGTTCTGCTTCCCAAGGGGGCGTTGTCCTTGCCTGATTATCATAGACTTGCAATCGAGATTCGATCTCAACGCCGCCGAAGGTGGTGCGTCACTAGGAGGGCGCAGCCTGGCTAGCGTTGTCCCCTCCTCCTTCTCTTTCAGTGATGTTAGGTTAGGATGGTTGCACTACCACCATCTACAGCGCTAAGGGAACTCCAGTTATTCTCAGAGTGCATCTTAATATGCGACCTTGCCTCCTTTTTCTCGTTTGCAATTGCTATGGTGAATGAAAAACAGTCCCTCAAAAGTTGTTGTGGCTAGGCTGACAGCTGGGAAACTTTATTGTTTTCTCCACGGAGGAGGGGCCAGGAGGCGGGGCGAGGAGACAAGCACAAGTGGA
>NC_085859.1:7582270-7584770 GCF_034702125.1 Engraulis encrasicolus | reverse complement strand
ATATTTGTCACTGGTGATCCCAAGAGTAAAAACAAAGTGTGGAGAGGCAGCCTTTAGCGTCTATGCTGCAAAGCTTTGGAACCAGCTTCCAAATTATGTAAAAAATGCACCCACTGTTAATATCTTCAAATCTAGACTTAAGACAAAGCTGTTTTCAGATGCTTTTAACTAGCTTGCATTTTATACCATTTTTATTTCTATGTTTATTTCTTACCATGTTTTTATCTTAATGTTTTAAACATATCTTTTTTAAATGTATTGTTCTTTTTATGTTTTTCTTTTTACCATATGTTTTAATCTTGGTGTTTTAAATGTTCTTTTTTTTTGTGAAGCACATTGAGTTGCACCTGTGTATGAAATGCGCTATAAAAATACATTTGACTTGACTTGACTTGACTGGTTCATTTTCTCCAGTAGAGAGTGGGTAATATTTCTGTTGTGATGGAACACTCTCCCAGGTGCTAAAATGCTTAACCCATTGTGTCCAGTAGCGACATATACGCTGCATTCAGGTTCTTGAGATTTGAGCTGTTTTATTAAAAAATATGGGTATGCTAGACTCTAGTTTTTAAATGCAAGTTATTTCATGTTTTTACGTGCTTCAGGGGCTGAGATATTTAGGTTTTAATAGGGAGAGGACTTTCCTGGTGAACCAGAAGCTATGTGTTGACGCCCAGGGGGCTGGGCTACACAAACCTTCTGGTGCACCTGTGATTCGCTCTCCTCCGTTTGCGAAATAAACGGGGCAGCTCGACGAATCAGGATCGTAGGGAGGGATTTCAGTGGGTATGACGTTTATCGAACGCAACACACCTCCGGCTGTGCCCGCCCCCTCCCTGAATCACAACAGTAATGGCGGCGTGCGAGGAGTTATCATGCGTCGGGATGGAAGCAGCAATTTCAGCGGTGTTATCCAAAATACCTCAAGCTGATTTTCTAAAGGACGTTGTTCTGTTTTGGTTCCCGACCTGGCGGCGCTTACGTGACGACACGTCCTACGTCACAAAGCTTCAACGTGAGTGGTCGAAGTGTCATGTCATTCATATGAGGTTGCTCCAACCGCGTGCAAGCATCTTTTGACTAAACCCCACCTGCGGAGACGCGTGAAAGGGCCATGTGCCAGTAGCCTGTTACTTACAGGCTACTGGTTCACCAGGAAAGGAGAGGACACCTTTTCCCAAAAAGGGCTTAGGCTAAAATGGGTTAAATTAAATGAACTGACCTATGAGTGCTACACAGCAACTGATAAATAAGCTGTATTTTTACACATTACTGAAGTAGATATCGCAGTCCATCGCAATGAACTCATGAATCACAATGCATTGATTGTATCATTACAATGAACTCATGAATCACAATGCACATTGTGGTAGAATCTCATCGTGGCATGTGCATCGTGATGCGGAACCCCATAATGCATTGTGATAGAATCTCATCGTGGCATGTGTATCGTGATGCGGAACCCCATAATGCATTGTGATAGAATCTCATCGTGGCATGTGCATCGTGATGCGGAACCCCATAATGCATTGTGATAGAATCTCATCGTGGCATGTGCATCGTGATGCGGAACCCCGTAATGCATTGCGGTAGAATCTCATCGTGGCATGTGTATCGTGATGCGGAACCCCATAATGCATTGTGATAGAATCTCATCGTGGCATGTGTATTGTGATGCGTAACCCCGTAATGCACCAACCTCATCACACGGGAAAACTGTGCAAACCTCATCACGTGACATTGAAGCGCTTTACCGCTGCGTTTGAGGAGCACGCCTTAACTTCAGAAGGTGTCGCACCAACACGCAGAATGCATTAAAGGTGCACTGTGTAAGATTTTTTGTTGTTTTTTTAAGTTGTTTTCGGCAAATTTGGCACTAGGCAGCCCAGTTTCAATGAGCAGCATAGTTGCAATACCTTCTACCTTTTTTGACCATTTCCTGCACAGTGTACCTTTAAAGGGGTATGCCACTATTGTGGGGCTTAATACAGTTAAAATCGTTGACTGGGGTTTATAAAGGTGGGAAAGTGTCTTATTTTTCATGTTAAGCGTTGTCTTGCCTCAAGACAAGTTAAAAGAGGGAATGTCGCTAAGCTAGTGAAAGTCAATGGATCCATGTATGCTACACGGATCCATTGACTTTCCCTAGCTTAGCGACACTTTACCACCTTTATAAACCCTGGCCAACGATTTTAACTGTATTAAGCCCCAAAATAGTGGCATACCCCTTTAACGTGCGCAAAGACATGATGACAGCACTAGTCTCCTACCTGGAAGTAGTCAAACTCATCTGGGTGAAGACTCATCTCCGTACTCATTATCTTCACACGGTCTAGACACACACACACACACACACACACACACACACACACACACACGGACACATGGACACACACACACACACACCACAAAAGGTATGTTTTTTTTATATATATATAATATTCAGTTTTATACACAGATGTGATGCTTCATAAAATAATAATTAAACAACAAAACAGAT
>NC_085859.1:7552270-7579770 GCF_034702125.1 Engraulis encrasicolus | reverse complement strand
GTCTCTCTTTCTCACACTCACACACATCCACACGCACACACACACACGCAATCTCTCTCTCTCTCTCTCTCTCTCTCTCTCTCTCTCTCTCTCTCTCTCTCTCTCTCTCTGACGCAAGTGAATGTGGATTGCTCTCCTCATGGAATTCCCTAAGTTACAGCTCCACCTGGTGGCTGACTTTAGAGTTGCATGCTGCATTATAAAACCTGCACGTCTTCAATACAGTATTCAACAGATGGCAACAACATGAATGGACTTTGTGATAAATGTTAATGTTCACAGAACAGAACATTCATAGTTTAAAAAAAAAAACCACACACACACGAGCATATTCTTAAAATTCAGTTGATTTTAAATACCAATAGACAACTTGAAATGGGAAAAGCTGACCCACTTTCAGGCATTCCACCTCCCCTGACCGACCTGAAGTGTTCTGAGGCCATGCTTATGGCGTTACTGCACACCAAATAAATTCAAACAGATAGAAAGAAATATACATGAATGATTATCATTCTTTCCATCTATTTGAATTTAACGACATCTAAATATAAACAAATGTGCTTGTTTTTAAACTATGAATATGCCAGAAAAAACTACCACTAAGTTCATATACTTGATTTGGTGATTTTCACAGTTGTTTTATGCCAAGGCCATATGAAAGGTTCAAAATCAGAATGTTAAGAGTGTTCCACAGCATTTTCTCTCAGAATCAGAATGTTGAGAGTGACACTAGTGTTTCACAGCGTACTCTCTCAGAATCAGAATGTTGAGAGTGACACTAGTGTTCCACAGCATTCTCTCTCAGAATCAGAATGTTGAGAGTGACACTAGTGTTCCGCAGCGTTCTCTCTCAGAATCAGAATGTTGAGTGTGAGACACACTAGTGTTCTAACAGCGTTCTAACAGCTCACCGTGTCTGCAGTAGAACTTGCACACCACGCGGTTCTCTTCGGAACCCACTGAGATCTCACAGCTGGCCACGTTCCGTTCCACAGTAGCCAGGCAGCGGAACAGGGGGAGAACCGACTGCACAGGAGTCACAGAGAACGTTAAAAAACAGAACTTACAGACTAATCATGGAGATTCCAGCAAGATATTCTAGTCAACTTGCCTGGGTATTTTTTATGTTCATTAATATTGCTGTATTTTTTTCATTAACAGTTTGCACGCTAATATTGCTAGAAATTCACAAGGCAGCAAATACATGTGAATACTGTTACTAACCAAATTATGGAATTATGTTACATTTGAAAATAAGATTATTTTACACATTTCCTTGAGTTAAATAGTAGGGCTTTACCATTCTCCTGTACTTTCAACCGTTAGCCACCAGCTGGTCTCATAGGATTCCATGTTAGTTGCTAGCTTGGAGGTAAAATTTGCACTGCCATACTCATTCAGAGAACGGTTGAAAGTACAGGAGAAGGGTAAAACTCAATCATTAAACTCAAGGGGAGGTGTAAAATAAGCTTTTTTTTTTCAAAAATGGGACAGTATCACTTTAACTGTTAACCTGTGGATTTCCTATTTTTATGCATTTATCTATTTTTTTATGCAATGTCCCTCCACAACCCACCTTCAGTACCTGTTTGTGTGTGTGTGTGTGTGTGTGTGTGTGTGTGTGTGTGTGTGTGTGTGTGTGTGTGTGTGTGTGTGTGTGTGTGTGTGTGTGTGTGTGTGTGTTACCTTCATGGCTAGTTTGCATTTGAGCGGTGTGTTATGACAGTGTGTGTGTGTGTGTGTGTCAGGGTGCGATTTGCCGGGGGGATGGGGGAGATTGTCCCCCCTTCTGGTTTTTATCTCTGCTGGAAAATATGCTCGCGAATAGGCCTATCAAAATAAACTAACAAAAATGTTGACATGTAAAGTTGTGACCGTTTTCTGCAGTGTACATTGCACTCACTTTTAAAATTGCCCGACGTGGTGTAAGCTTTAATGTTCACGAGGTCCCTGACTGCCAGCAAATGCAACAAAGTTGCTAGTGCCAACAAACAGGCGCGCAAAAAGGGTGCATTGCATTGCATAAGCGCAGCGTCAGTGGGGGAGCAAACGAAGGAAACGTTAAAAAAGACGTTTGAAATACTTTGCTTCCAACTCCCTACTGTTCTTGAGTGGCTATGCAAAAAGACGCACCGACAGTAGGCAGATGTTGCGAGAGGCGCCCTGTCCTGATCACTTTCCTCAGGGTTTGTAGACGGAAGAGGAGCGCATTGCGCCCTCTCGCTAATTGATGAGATGCCGTATTGGATGCAGAATGCAAATGGCAAAAAAGCAGGCGCTCTAGGAAGGGAGGTGCTTTAAAATGGAGCAGAAAAATTGAATTAATGCACCACAATCAAATAAAAGACCGCATAAGGAACTATAGGCCTATGAAACCAGTCATCTGTGTACAAAAGTGCGGCCTGGCAATCAGGGTGAACCGAACCTAATATTAGGCTAAATGCGGCTCTTCTCTTCTGTTGTAGGCTATATATGCTAGCCTGGTTCACACCAGACGGTGTATGTGTAGCTTCGGCGCCCCCTGGCGGAGCAGAGCTACACACACTACCGTCTGGTACACAGCCATAGAGCACGCTCCGTCTCCAACCAGAAAATAGGCTGAGAATGTATTGCTTCGGCACGGCCTCCTCACCAACAAATTCCTTCAAAAACCTTCCTGTTAATCTTTTAAGAGCCAATATAGTCTCTAATCTGTCTTGTGACCCCTCAATGTGAGTTACCGTTGATTTTGAAGCAATACATTCTCAGCCTATTTTCTGGTTGGAGACGGAGCGTGCTCTATGGCTGTGTACCAGACGGTAGTGTGTGAAGCTACACATACACCGTCTGGTGTGAACCAGGCTATATATGCTGCTTAGAGGGAAATGCTTGCAAACGGAGCATAAGGAGATTGTAAGGGCACAAACAAATGAAAGACCCCAACAGGTCATGAACTAAGCTACTTGAATTAAGACTGCGGTATGAAACCATCACCTGTGTGCAAACGTGCGTCCTTGCCATCAGGAAAACTGAAATTATTCAAGTAATTCTGTCTGCATGTTAGGCTATGAAACCGTTGTGCCTTGATCGTAAATCTAAGCTACTGTCAAGGCAGACGGAATGGGTGGAGTAGCGCCTGAACATGCAATGAATTTGTATGACCCGACTAAAAGTTTGAAGAAAGTTGCAACGCATGAGGACGACACGTTGAAGTAGCCCCCTCTGCCTACATTCGGTGGGTATTTCTAGGGTTAGTGCGCTTGGGATTGTGAGTGACTGAAGTGTTTTTGCCACACGAAATTTAGGCTACAGATTCCCCCTTGGCGATTTCAGTGCAACATGTTTGCGCAAGAGATGTCCGACTGCATTACAAAAAAATCTAAATTAAGACGCATTGTCCGTGTCTGTGTTGGAAAAAAAAACCTCCCTGCCCCCTTGTTTTTGACTGTTATTCATTTGATATCATCCAATATTGAGCTGTCGTATTAACTTCATTTTGTGACGACACGTTTCATGGGAAAATGAAACGTCCCCCCCTCTGGTTTTTTGACAAATCGCACCCTGTGTGTGTGTGTGTGTGTGTGTGTGTGTGTGTGTGTTACCTTCATGGCTAGTTTGCATTTGAGCGGTGTGTTAGGGCAGTGTGTGTGTGTGTCTGTGGGCTGCTGGTAGACGCGGAAGAAGTCTGGAGAGAAGAGGAAACAGGCGTACGCAGACTGGGCCGAATTCACCGCACGCAACGCCAACTGGAGATGGAGAGAGAGAGAGAGAGAGAGAGAGAGAGAGAGAGAGAGAGATGAGGAGGGGGGAGAGAGGAAGGAGAGAGAGAGAGGAGGAGGAGGGAGAGATGAGAGACAGAGACAGAGAGAGAGCGAGAGAGAGGAGGAGGAAGAGAGAGAGACAGAGAGAGGAGGGAGAGATGAGGAGGGGGGAGGGAGAGAGAGGAGGAGGGAGAGAGAGAGAGAGAGGAGGAGGGAGAGGGTGAGAGAGAGACAGAGAGAGAGGAAGAGAGAGGAGGGAGAGAGAGGAGGAGGGAGAGACAGAGAGAGAGGAAGAGAGAGGAGGGAGAGAGGGACAGGAGGTGAGGAGCAGATGGAGGTGAGCAAAGCGATAGAGAGAGACAGAGAGGGAGAACGCGAGAGATGGAGGAGAGGAGAGAGGGATGGAGAGAGATGGGGAGAAAGAGAGGAGGAGGAGAGTGGGAGGAGTGGAGGGAAGTGGCCGGGAGAGATGGGGAGGGAGAAAAGAGGTTACGAAGTGGAGAAGTGTGGAGGGAGCGAGAGCGAGAAACAAGAGAAATGAATGTTACCTTCTATTCAAAATGTTGTAGGCTACTTACTTTTATCATTAAGGAGAGAGAGAGAGAGAGAGAGAGAGAGAGAGAGAGAGAGAGAGAGAGAGAGAGAGAGAGAGAGAGAGAGAATATCTCACCCCTTTTTCAGATGGGTCCAGCCATAGATCCTCTCCTATGCGTGCAAGTGCGTGAACTGCTTTCCCAAAAGCTTTGAAAAACCAAATAGAAAGGCTATGTTAAATAAAGTATTTTGACACACGTCAGTTCGCTAGTAACGTGTCTTCTGTTGTTGTCATGTAGTAACGCTAAATGTAAGTCTGAAATGTTAAATGATAGGCTATGGATGGAAGTGTAGCCGCTAGCATAGGCTACAGAAAGAAGTGCTGATACCACAGGCAACCACTCTTTCACTCACTTGAATAAAATACGAAAATTTAAGGAAGCATAATATATGTAGACCTATTTAATTTTGAGTACAGTGGTTTCACAAGATAACATTATCGTCACCTTGAGTATCAACATAATGACAAGGTTGAATAGCTACAAACAATTTAGCTACAGTGTTAGCAAACTTTACAAAAAGAATGCTGCGAGCCACTTACCCTTCACGTTATTTCCCTCAATAACACATTTCATCTCCACCTCGTCTAGCAAACACAATTTTATATTAACTGACTGAATGCGTTGTAAACAGGAAAAAAAACAACAACTAATGTTCTTGCCGAGTCCTTCCTCACAGAAGTCCGGTTATCGGCCGCACAAAGGACTGTTTGCACCTCTCTTAAAATTCTTGTAGCTCTTCAGCTGTAGACATTTTTTGACAGTATGCCGATGGCGCCACCGTGTGGTGAAAGATATGCAGACAGGCACTGCTGGTGGCTTGTTTCTTTTTGCATGCTGTGTTAATATAAAATGTATAGCCTAATAGGCCTAGCCAGTGGTGTAGTCTACTTTTTATGGTGTATATACTGTATATTTGAGCATTCTTTGAAGTGGGTATACTGTATATATTTCTGCTATTCAAAACAATGGATCAATCAATTTTAAGTGGGTATACTGAAATCCCTGAAATTTAGAAGTGGGTATACCCTCTACGTAGACTACACCACTGGGCCTAGCTGACCTACACATACGCATCCTTTCAGCACTGACAAACAAATATGAAGGCCTATGGTAAATGTATAAGTTAATGAAGAAACATTAGCCTACATGAAACACATTTTCATTAAAAAAAAAATATTTGATTCATTTTAGGCGACACTTATCTCCCAAGCTTTCAAGTCAAGTCAAGTCGGTTTTATTGTCAATTTTACTTGCACTGGTCATACAAAGACTTTAAATTACGTTTCTTACTTTCCCAGAAACGAGATTTCAATTCTTTGTATTAAGACTTCACAATAACATTCTGTGCAACACCATTACTAAACCATTTCCATGTAGAACAATAATGACAATGAAGTCAACACATTCAAAATTATTAACAGGGGCATTAGAATAATAAAGCACATAGTGGCATAGCATTACTTCTTTTAGCATTACTTTCTGGGTTTTTTTTAGCATTACATTAGGCCTACATGACAGGTTTATCCAGAACAACCTACAGTTATTTACTGGGTATATTGGTTCCAGTCCCTAGAGCATTATGGGGGATAGATGCCTTGCTCAAGGGCACTACAGCCATGTATGAGGCCAAATCTGCCCCAGCCACAGCCCCACTTCAACATGATGATCAACCATAATAACTATTCAGCTATTCAGTTTTTTGTTAATTCATTCATTCATAGCATTTATTCATGAAGATCGTTGGTGTCTGTCCACAGTCCGTTCAGTTCAGAGTGGTGTCCAGTTCAGTACAATGTGTCTGTCCAATAGCTGTATTCAGTTGACTAGGGGTCCGTTCGAAACAGGGAAGGCAGCTGTCCTTCCAGTGAGCCAACTGGACATCGAGTCATGAAGTGTGGATCGAAACGAAAAATTGCTTTATTTCCTCCCTTGGCAGTTGACTGTGGGCGTAACGAGGATATTTGAGGGCAGCATCAGATGCTGACTTCGCTGCCTTGGTACCCAAAATGCTGTGTGCCACCTCCCTCTCAACTGGAAACCTGAAAAACAAACATGGCCACTACCCAAGCTACTACCTTATAATGTTCTTTATTCTGACACTTATGTACACAGATATTGAGAATCTAAGGGATAAATAATCATTGTAGTATCTAAATATGCGGTCGCTAGATCTACTTCTAGCCTATTTTACGATTCCGACGTATAATGCCCCTCCATAGCTGTATTCAGGAACATAAGGCTTCAATTCAATTAACCCTTTATAAGGCACACACATTTTAGCTCCTGAGTGAAAAAAAAAGCTTGCCAGGCTCAAGGCCGCTGTGTTTGGTCAAATGTCATGATGCCACTATCTGTCTGAAAGCCTGACTTCTCCTGATTAATTTGATATAACCCAATTGGGTGTACAGCCTTGCAGAGAGGCATGGCAGGAGCATTTGTGATGTGGTGTGCAAGTAATCGGAAGTGATCAAATATAGTCACTTGCCCTATTCAATTGAGCATGATATTGCTGTTAGTGTGGTTTCCTAACATGGCTGTGTTACAGTAAGATTTCCATGTGCTCAGGTCAGTTAATTTCTTAACATGGCTGTGTGTTTGGCCCAGTTAAGTATAATGTCTGTCCATTGCTGTATTTAAGTCAGTATAATTTCCTATGGCTGTATTTAAGTCAGCATAATTTCCTATGGCTGTGTTTAAGTCAGTATAATTTCCTATGGCTGTATTTAAGTCAGTATAATTTCCTATGGCTGTATTTAAGTCAGTATAATTTCCTATGGCTGTATTTAAGTCAGTATAATTTCCTATGGCTGTGTTCAGGTCAGTTGAGTACCGGTATATGATTTCCCATGGCTGTGTGTGTTAAGCCCAGTTAAGTATAACGTCCATGTTGAATACGTATAACGTCCATTATGCCTTCAGTTCAGTATGATGTGTTGATGTCCACTGCTGTATTCATGTGTTGATGTCCACTGCTGTATTCAGTATAATGTGTTGATGTTTAGTCTAGTTTATTGAATTGGGTATTTTGAAAGGCGCTCAAAATAAAATGTATTATTATTATTATTATTATTATTATGTATTCAGTTCAGTATGATGTCCATCTCCTCCTCCAGTGAAAGGGAGCTCAGGTTCTCCTCCAAGTCGTCTCGCTGTTGTCTACTGGCCTTTGGTCCTACACAGAAATAAATTAATTAGCAATTTTGGGTAACACTTTGTTTTAGGGATACATCTATTCGCACTAATACATACAATGTTCCTGTATAAGTAACTTGTAAGGCATGCACAAAGCAAAATCAAACATTTGTTAGGCATGTATTCGCAAATGTCTTGTTCATGCACAATAAGGGATTTATTACCAATTTAACCTTAGTAAGGACCTAGTAGGCCTTAGCATTTGCTTAGAACATGTGCTCATAGATGTATCCCTAAAATGAAGTGTTACCCAATTTTGTAATACAAATGAAGTGGAATTAAGTAAATACGAATACAGTATTTATGTGCTTTACCGGAATATTTATTGTTACCTTTGGAAGGATGACTCTTTCCTTTTCTGTGAGTTTTGACGTTCTGTGCAGAGGCGTGTGTGGAGTTTCTGAAAATAAATGTATTGTCAAAATTAAAAGAAACGGGTTATAAAGTAACAAACTCCCTTTCCTACATCCAGAACTGTCTCTGGTATTTGTTTAAATAAATGCTAAAACTGTTCATGGCAGGTCTATACATCTTTTCTAATAATACATAAATACAATAATAAATAAATAAATACTCCTCTAAATAAATACTAGCCTCTTACTGCAGATGGGGTCGGCGGCTACCCTATTCACTTGCTGAAAATGCTTAACTGCATCATAACAACATTGCTATGACATTACAGAGAGCCTAACCGCAGAAATACACCAGCGGCGATCTGAGCGAGTCGAGCGATGGAAGTAACTGACTTTGTATTGAGTCGCGCAACAAAAGCGATTCTGGAGTAGAGAGCGATTTGCGCGACGAGCGCGACAGTTTGAAGTTGAAATCTTTTCAACTTTCTATGACGCGGTTCGGCGACAAGCCGCGACAGCCAATGACTGTATAGAGGTCAGTGACCACGCAGTAACTGCGCGAATAGACCAGGCACCATGCGATTCAAGCGACAGAGTGCAGCAGCAAGCGATACGAGCGATTGAGGAGACAAGAGTATGTCCGTACAGGCAGAAGGCAAAGCATTCAAGCATTCCCATTGGCTGTGGTCACTGACCTCTATACAGTCATTGGCTGTCGCGGCTTGTCGCCGAACCGCGTCATAGAAAGTTGAAAAGATTTCAACTTCAAACTGTCGGACTCGTCACGCAAATCGCTCTAGTCTCCAGAATCGTGTTTGTCGCGCGACTCAATACAAAGTCAATTACTTCCGTCGCTCGCCTCGCTCAGATCGCCGCTGGTGTATTTCTGCGGTTAGAGCTGTGCTAAGGGGTTAAGATGCTTACCTGTGCTGGTTGTTGATCTGGGGCAGTATGAGTTTGTCGGAGTGTGTGTTGCCACTGTGGGGCTCTCGGTAGGCATTGGTCCTGGGGTGGCAGGATGCTGGTCCCTCTCCCCCACTGAGGGCATTGCTCCTGGGGTGGGTGGAGGCTGGTGTTCCCTCTCCCCCACTGAGGGCATTGCTCCTGGGGTGGGTGGACGCTGGTCCCTCTCCCCCACTGAGGGCATTGCTCCTGGGGTGGGTGGAGGCTGGTGTTCCCTCTCCCCCACTGAGGGCATTGCTCCTGGGGTGGGTGGACGCTGGTGGTCCCTCTCCCCCGCTGAGAGCATTGGTCCTGGGGCAGGAGGCTGATCCCTCTCCCCCGCTGTGGACTGTTGACGGGGCAGTGGGGGCGTTGTTGGGGGCATCCTTGGGGCAGCCTCTCACCATGGCACCTCTGTGCTTAGCAGCCGAGCGGTGGCCTAATGGTGAAGGAGATGGAGTAGTTTAGTTCAAAGGGTTGCAGGTTCACATCCCACCCTTTCCCAATCCCTTCCACATGCCATGGCTAAGGTGCCCCTGAGCAAGGCTCCTAATCCCACACTGCTCCAGGGACTGTAACCAATAACCTGTAACCAATAACTAAGTTACTTTGGGTAAAAGCATGTCATAGCATAATGTCATCATAGCAATGTTGTTATGATGTAGTTGAGTCTTTTCAGCAAAGAGTGACCAGGCCCACTGGTGTGCTTAGTGTGCCAACCCGCTCTCAACTATAAACTGTTTTATGTGAGGCCACGCACCTGCTTATTTCTATCTCTACACCAGTGGTTTTCAACCTTTTGGATACATCTATTAGCACTAAGACATACAATATTAATGCCTGTGTAAGTAACTTGTAAGGCATGTACTAAGCAAAATAAGACAGTTGTTAGACATTTAGTTGCAAATGTCTTGTTCATGCACAATAAGGGATTTATTACCGATATAACCTTAGTAAGGACCTAGTAGACCTAGATTTCTATTTATGAGTAAGCAGTAAGGGCCAGAATACAATGTGTATAAGTTCTTAGTACACTGTGTGAACAAACACTGAACAATGTGAAAACAGATGTGGAATAAGGGTCCCTATTCTAAAGTGATGCATTGCTCAGCCCAGATGGCTTAGGCCCCCGCACTCCCTAGGGCCCCACCCTACCCAGACCAACCCCCCCCCCCTCCCCCCCCCCCCCCCCCCAAAGCAAAGGTAAGAATATCTCTTAAACTGCAAAAGTCTAATTAGATGTGTAGATCATATTTATTCCACTCTGTACCAGTGCTGTGATAGGAAGCATTATATAGCAAGGATTAGACGTAAACTTCTCAGCGACGGTGGGGTGGTGAGATGTCATTTTGCAGTGCAGTGCATGATGGGTACGCCCTTTATCAGAAATGCAATGCATGGCCAATACAGCAATGATAATATTTCTGTTTTTACATACATGGCTAATTGTTTGGATAGCAACTAAATTGCACGAGCGAGGGGAGGAGCTAAGGACGTAGCTAGGCTCAGACCTGGGTAGGTTGTCTGTTGGCCTGATTGCGTACCCATCATGCACTGCACTTCTTGAAGCTAATGTTCTCAAACATTAACTTAATTATCACAAAAGAATAGTTTAGTTTCGCTTAAAAACTATTATTCCAATGTTCTGCATTTATTTATTTTTTTATTTTTTTTTTACAATTAAAACGCAGTGGTACATGAAACAACTGCATCTCACCAACCCACCACCATTGACAGGTGTATGTTCAATCCTTGTTATATAATGGCTCCTGTTTCCCCACTTACATTGGGATGAACAAGAGAAAACTGGATGTTTCAGCTAACCAAGTATAAATTACCTGATATACCCTTGCACTTTGCTGATCAGGGAGGGCTAGGTAGTGCAGGCCTGGGTGATGTGGGGGCCCTAGGTAACCAGGGGGACTTTGGTAGTGCGGGGGCCCTAAGCCACCTGGGCTGAGCAATGCATCACTTTTAGACAGGTCATCAGCTGGGAAAATTAGGCCTTTCGTCCTACCGCACTTTTCTTTGTGGATTACTGACCAGAAGCCCTATTGGAAGAAATTAAATCATGGGGCCACGTCAATTTTTGCTCAGAATTCAATATGGCCGCCATTTTCCAAAATGACTTGTTTTCATGCATTATTACATTGTACTATAAGGTGATATGTAAGGGATAATTGACGACACGGTGTGCGTATAACAGGAAAAATAATGCACACCAGGTGGTGATGCGGCCACGACGCGAAGCGGAGTGGCCGTTACACCTCGGTGTGCATTATTTTTCCTGTTATACGCACACCGTGAAGTCAATTATCCCGCTTATACCACGGTTGCCACACTGTCTGAAATTTATTTGAGGCATTATTTCGATGCTTTAATGGCTAAAAAAAGCTTTTCTGTAGAACTACTTCCTTCCGCCACAATAAGCTTCTTTTCATAACTTTCTGGCGAACTGCCGTTGCTAATTCTAAATTGAAGGTTGCTACGGCCAAGACACCGTTGATAGTTCTATCGCATTTGGTTGTCAAGTCAGTCGCCTCAATGTTCTACCCATTCGATATATGGGCGCGTCTGACTTGCCCACTAGACCATGCTACAGTTGGCATGATTCCTACACATGTACAGATCTCAATAGATTAAAAAAATACCCCGCGCATCTTGGCGACATTCTAACTGCCTCACCTCGCCATTAACTTCATCAAAACAGGCACCTCGTCAATGTGCTCTCCTCCCATAGGAAACTCCCCTTGATTTATTTTCCACTGCGGTCCCAGGCTAAGCCTATTGATCCGAAAATATCCCATACTTTTCACAAGTTACGCTACTCTCTCAACTGATAAACGCTACAACCGCAGGAAACATCTCCTCTCGTGGGGAAGAAACGCCCACGTGAAACGGGCGTCCCTTTGCGCAGGGAATCTCTCTCTCTCTCTCTCTCTCTCTCTCTCTCTCTCTCTCTCTCTCTCTCTCTCACACACACACAAAGTTGACAGAGTGATGGTCAGTTGGGAGAAATAAACATGTTTCAAATTTGATTAGGCCTACTAAGATTTGCTCCAGATTCACTATACATTGCTGGTGTTTCCAGACGTGCGATGCGACATGTGAATGCTTGCAACTTTTTTGTGTGTAATTTATGAACGTGCGTGCCTTGGCGCATTGATACACTGGAGTTATGCGGTCAGAAAAGTGACCTAATAGTGGGACTACTTCAGGTGTGCATATATAGACAGTTAATCAATACCAAATTTAGCGCGTCACAATGGGAGATTCCAGACTGCCGTGGTATAAACATGAACGATGAACTACTTTCAGCACTATTCTGTCCTATTTCCTTACATACATGTTTACAAAGGTTGACTAAACCAAAAGAAATGAAAATAAAGTTGGCCACCTTGCAATATCCAAAGGAAAGTGCTGAAAATAATGATTGAAATGCACATAGAGAGTCTATGGCTGGGAAAATTAGGCCTATTGTTCTGTCAGGGTTTTCACAGTGGATTACAGACCAGCAGGCCTATTGAAAAAGATGAAAACGTGGGTCCATCTATGTGCTCCAAAATTCAAATTGTTCTCTGTTTTTCAGAATGGCAGACTTTCACACATTTTTTCTCAATACTGTAAGGCCATAATTTCCAATAAAGATTACCTATTTTTCAGTTAAATTGTCCTATCTCCTTACAGACGTGAGTATAAAGGTTGTCTAGAAAAAGGCATGAATATATATACAGGGGGTGGACAAAATAACTGAGACACCTGTCATTTTAGTGTCATTTAGTTCCTCTTGCGTCCACAGTTAATCCTGTTGGATGTGGTTCATCCTTCTTGGTGGTATGCAGACATCACCTTGGATACTGTGGCTCTTGATACATCACAAAGACTTGCTGCTTCGGGCAAAGATGCAACAGTTACACAGAAGTTCTCCTTTTTGAACTCTGACATGTCACCCATAATGTTGTGTGCATTGCAAAATTTTGAGCAAAACTGTGCTCTTACCCTGCTAGGGTTAGGGTTAGGCTGCTAATTGAGCCTTCACACTTCACTTTACTGGTGCAATGTGCCATTAATGAAGATTGGCCAACAGGCTGGTCCACTTGAGCCATTAAACTTCCAACACTAAAATGAAAGGTGTCTCAGTTATTTTGTCCACCCCCTGTATCTTGCCACTTTGAAATATCCGAAGGAATGTTGTCAAATGATTGAATTTCACAAACACAGTGGACTGCTGAAAAAAGGCATATTGTCCTGCCAAACTCTGTGTGTGTGTGTGTGTGTGTGTGTGTGTGTGTGTGTGTGTGTGTGTGTGTGTGTGTGTGTGTGTGTGTGTGTGTGTGTGTGTGTGTGTGTGTGTGTGTGTGTGCGCGCGCTTGTGTGTGTTTGTGTGTGTGTGTGTGTGTGTGTGTGTGTGTGTGTGTGTTTGTGCGCGCTTGTGTGTGAGTGTGTGCACGCTTGTGTGTGTGTGCGTGCGTTTGTATGTGTGTGTACGTGTGCCTGAGTGCGCTTTTCTCAAGTGTGAGTGGCCAGTGTGCTTCTTTACATACACTGACATAGACACAGTAGACAGGGTCTGTGTGTGTTGAGGGGGGGGGCTAAGGTGGGGTGGTAGGGAGGACCGAATGATGTGGAGGAGCGGGGCGATGAATGAGGGGATGAGTGAGGGTAGGGGGGCAGAGTGGGGTTGGGGGGGAATGAGTCTGGGTTGAATTAGGAGTTGGGGGGCAGAATAGTGTGTGGGGGGATGTGGGGGGTTCGGGGGCAGAATAATGTGTGTGTGAGGGGGGGGGGGTAAGTTGAGTGGAGGGGGGGGGTTGACCTGCCAAACTTTTCACATTGGGTGGGGGGTGGGCGAGTATTTTGTGGGGGGGTGGAGGAAGAATGAGTCAGGGGGGTTGAGCGTGGGCAGAATAGTGTTGGGTGAGTGAGGGGTGGAGGGGCAGAGTAGCATGGGAAGGATGAGTGAGGGGGTTGGGGGGCAGAATAGTGTGTGTGTGTGGGGGGGGGGTGAGTGAGGGGGTGGAGGAGGCAGAATAGTGTGTGGGGGAAAGACACTGTAGAGCAGGGGAAAGATGAGCGGGGGATACGCGCGCGCACACACGCACGCACACTCACCCTTGCTTTATGCAAAAAAATGTTGGCCTGAAAAACTTTTGGTCAGAAATCTAATGTGAAAAGTTTGGCAGATCAATAGCCTTTTTTTCAGCAGTCAATTGTGTATGTGTAATTCAATCATTTTCTGACAACAATCCTTGGGATATTGTCTATAGGAAATTTACATCTTTCTGTTGCCAACCTTTGTACTCACGTCTGTAGATAGGAGATTTCACTGAAAATAGGTTATCTTTATTGATAATTATGGTCTTATAGTATTGAGAAAAATGTATGAAAGTCTGCCATTCTGAAAAACAGAGAACAATTTTAATTTTGGAGCACATTTGAGATGGCAACCAGCTGGTGAATCTTTTTCAATAGGCCTTCTGGTCTGTAATCCACTGTGAAAACCCTGACAGGACAATAGGCCTAATTTTCGCAGCCATAGACTCTGTATGTGCATTTCAATCATTATTTTCAGCACTTTCCTTTGGATTTTGCAAGGTGGCCAACTTAATTTTCATTTCTGTTAGTTTAGTCAACCTTTGTAAACATGTATGTAAGGAATTAGGACAGAATAGTGCTGAAAGTAGTTCATCGTTCATGAATATCACCTTATAGTACAATGTAATAATGCATGAAAACAAGTCATTTTGGAAAATGGCGGCCATATTGAATTCTGAGCAAAAATTGACGTGGCCCCATGTTTAAATTTCTTCCAATAGGGCTTCTGGTCAGTAATCCACAGAGAAAAGTGCGGTAGGACGAAAGGCCTAATTTTCCCAGCTGATGACCTGTCTATTTAGAATAGGGACCCTTATTCCGCATCTGTTTTCACACTGTTCAGGGTTTGTTCACACAGTGTGTCGGGAGCTTATACACATTGTATTCTGCCATTTACTACTTACTAATAAATAGAAATACAGGCTTACTGGTCCTTACTAAGGTTATATTAGTAATAAATCCCTAATTGGGCATGAACAAGACATTTGTGAATACATGCTTAACAACTGTCTTATTTTACTTAGTACGTGCCTTACAAGTTACTTACACAGGCATTAATATTGTATGTATTAGTGCTAATAGATGTATCCCTAAAATAAAGTGTTACCACCTTTTTTTGAGAAGGCACACCTTTGTCAAGATGAAAATGCAGAGGCACACCACCAATTGTAAATGTAAACAGAAAATGAAACCCTATTGCCTATGTCAGGGGTGGGGAACCTATGTCTGGAGGGCCGTTTGCGGCCCTTGAGGGCGTTTTATCCGGCCACCGAGACAATTTTAATGTTATGAAGCATCACATGACATATGCCATATTTTGTAAAGGAATGTTAGAAATTACATTTCCAATACAATTAAGTAATATTCAAGGGCCCTAGAGAAGGCGGGGTCTGTTTTAAAAGGTGTCTACATTTAATATAGGCCTGAACTGCAAGGGGAAATCCTGTTTTGTGTTCATAGTATGGCCCTCGGAGGACTTTTACGGCCCTTGAAGGAATTTGAAGTGGCCCTTCGAATGAAAAAGGTTCCCCACCCCTGGCCCCTATATGAACAATGTACCCCCATTCTGAAATCTTCCACGGAACACCAGATTATCTGTCACGGCACACATAGTGTTCCCCTGGCACAGTGGTTGAAAACACATCTTGAGTGCAGTGTTGCCAGATTGGGCTGTTTCCCGCCCTAATTGGGCTGCTTAGAATGACAGTCTGCGGGTAAATTTGGAATATAAAAAGGGGGCATTTGGGCATTTGCAGATTAATGGCCATAGATGATAGATAATGGCGGCTTTGAGCATTTTTGGGGGCTGGAAATCATCAGTCTCATCTGGCAACCCTGCTTGAGTGCAACAATATCCTTGCTTATGCCTTATGCCTGCAAATACAGTAGTCAAGGTCAAGGTCTAGGTCAAGCGGTAACCAGTATGTATGTTTGTTGTGTTTGAGCGGTGTGTTGTATTGTCAATATTGTTCTGTATATCTGTCTGGGTAGTGTCCATTACATTAGATCATATGACTAAACAGTCCATAATTTATGTTAGGCACAGGGCTGCCATCATCCTATTTGATTATTTGATATTTAATGAACGAACAGACACCTCTCTGAGGGTTACCTACAAATGATACTTTCCAACATCACTTGCCTTGTAATGCATACTTCAATATCTCGCAAAATATACTGTACACCAGTGGTTCTCAAACTTTTTCCATCATTCCCCCCTTCAGAGGGTCTGAATGCTTCCGAGCCCCCCCAAGCAACAGCGGTAGCCTACTCGCGCATACTGATTTTGCGATCAGTGTGCAGAATCAAAGGAAAGGTGACTGATGATATTACAGATGGACTGCAGTCGAGTACAAATTCATGACAATGAATCATATACAGTAATGTTGGTGAGAGCTTTAAACTTATTGACTTATTGGCGAGACAGGAAATAATTTCCTTAGGAGAAAAACCCAAAATTAGATGTCACACGCCCCCCCCTGGGATGCCTCCGCCCCCCCCCAGGGGGGCTTACACCCCACTTTGAGAAACACTGCATTACACCAAGCACTGAAAGGCTAACGAGTGAACTGTATACATACAGTGTAGGTCAGGGATGTCAAACAAGCCGGGGGGGGCAAATTTGGCCCGCGGAGCAATTTTATTTGCCCCACAAGATCATTTCAAATGTGTATTACGGTTGGCCCACATACACCACAACTGTATAGCGTATTAAGATTTGAACATGAAAATCCGTATATCACAGGAATATGAGTGGGCCCAGGCCATTCAAACAGCTCACACTCAAATGCAACAGGATATGTGCAGACACATCTGAACTATATGGGATTCTGTTTAAACATACAATTAAACATGAGCAATTTTAGTCCATTTTCGGTAAAAAAAATATTGAGTTTGGCCCGCGACTTTGCTTCAGATTTTGGTTTTGGCCCTCGGTCAATTTGAGTATGACACCCCTGCTGTAGGCCTACTGTAGGTCATTGTAATTGTAGAGTTTTACTAGCCTGGGCAAAAGCTGCCGTTGACTGGCCAAAATCTTTGGGTGTAGTACATGGGATGGCCTCGCCAGGCTAGAGTTTTACCATAATGCACATTATTCAAATGGTTACAAAATAAAGGCCTGTTCAAATGTTGGATTATGTATGTGTGTCATTTGACAAAGTGCAAAACTGAGAGAAACATATAGTAGCAACCAATGTGATAACATACATTTTAAAAATTAAGTAGTTTGAACTAACAAATAAATTATGTTATTTCCATTATGCAGATTCCCATCCTCGGTCTGTACTTGTGGCCTCGCGTTTCGCTGACTCTCCGCCTCCGTGGAGAAAATGGTAAAGTTCCCCCGATGTCTGCCTAGCCACAACAACTTTTGAGGGACCAATCTTCATTTACCGTATTGCAAATGAAAAAATGACATTCGAATTGCGCTTTTGCAAGATATTGATATACATTGCTGTTGTTGTCAGTGATGTCATCACGACGTATTACTTCCTGGTACGAGGCCACAAGCTCAAGCGGAGGACGCAAGGTCACATATTGGAACGCACCCCTTATGTACAGGAAGATCAATAGTGTCGCACAGTGATGACATCACACCTGTGGCTGCGCAGGTGCGGAGGGCATGCAGGTAGTGTGTTCTCATCTGTCTCCGCAGGTGCTCTGTGCTGTACACACTCGCGATGCTGCACAGGTAACGCCTCTGGCCCGTCGTCAGGCTGGGGTGCTGCACACACACACACACACACACACACACACACACACACACACACACACACACACACACACACACGCACGCACACACACACACAAACACCAGTTAGTGTAGCATCAGGCACACTGGCAATGCTCAATGCAGTCAGAGGTAGTGCACAAGAAGACACACACACACACACACACACACACACACACACACACACACACACACACACACACACGTTAATGTAGAGTACACACTCGCGATGCTGCACAGGTAACGCCTCTGGCCAGTCGTCAGGCTGGGGTGCTGCACACACACACACACACACACACACGCGCGCACGCACACACACACACACACGCGCACACACACACACACACACACGCACACACACACACACACACACACACACACACGCCAGTTAATGTAGCATCATGCACACTGACAATGCTCAATGCAGTCAGAGGTAGTGCACAATACACACACACACACACACACACACACACACACACACACACACACACACACACACACACACACACACACACACACACACACACACACACACACACACACACACACACACACACACACACACACACAGTTACAGTACAGTGCCTAGCATAATACACACTGGCAATGCTCAGTGCAGTCAGAGGTACACACACGCACAGCACACACACACACACACACACACACACACACACACACACACACACACACACACACACACACACACACACACACACACACACACACACACACACACACACACCAGGGCTTGACATTAACTTTTTCACTCACCGGCCACTGTGGCTAGTGATTTTCCCAAGCCATTAGCCATTCAGGTATTCCACCAGCCACAGAATTTATATAGTTTTTTTTTCTTTATCATGATGGTGTACGTCTAACCTCAGAAGATGAGGTGCTAAAATAAGATGAGTGTATAGCTTTCTACATGAAAGTTTATCAATCAAATAGAAACTGAGTTACAAAAAAAATATACACAAGGGGCAAATAACAGAATATAGGCTACTGTGATGTGTATGCCATACCAAGAAATAAGGTACCTGCCAAATAGGCTAGTGACACTGAAAGTGTTACTAGCCACAGCCAAGTTTTACCAGCATTTGGCCGGTTGGCAGGTGCCAGTGTCAAGCCCTGACACACACACACACACACACACACACACACACACACACACACACACACACACACACACACACACACACACACACACACACACACACACACACACACACACACACACACCTGTAGGAAGGGTGCCATCATCATGGCTTTGGGGATGTGTATGGTCTTCAGGTGCTGCCTCTCTGCTGCCCCCCGTGGTAGAGGTTTGTACTGCAGGGCTTTCCTAGGCCGGCTGCTCTGGTAGCTGTTCTCGTCCACTGCAATGAGAGCATTGGAAAAAAATGATCTCAAAATCATCTAATAATACACTGTGTTTATTACATAAAAACATATCAAATGAGCATATAAAGTATATATTAAATGTATATTATATAATGTGTAATATATATATTTAATTTTATAACACCATAATAACCTCAACATTCTGTAAGCTGCGTAGCTTTCATTTGTTTTGTTTGTTTATCTTGTTTGTTTTGATGTGTTTTGTGTCTACTGGCCTATTTGGCTATCATGCAATTCTACTAGTCTGATTATCATAGACTTTCAAATCTCTTTGGGGTGTTCGAAGGTGTTGCGTCACTAGGAGGGTGTGGCCTGGCTACAATTGTACTGTATACATGGGTTCTCATTTTTTTGTTTTCCCCTGGCTGCGCGACCCTGGCTGCGCACAACTCAACTTCTGATTGTTGGAAACCACAGTCGGTCAAAAAAAATTAGCTCACGTGGTTGGCTGCCAGTATCTCGCCCCTCCTCACAACAGTGTTAAACAAAAACAAAACAAAAAATCTATAAAATTATACCGGGCATTTCCCAGTGGGCCTGCACCCTCATGGGCCCCTATTTATATTTTGTTTGTTTGTTTGTTTTTTCACATTTCTGAAAATATGGGCCGACGAAGGTGCGGGGCCCACCGGTGAATCAGTTCTGCGCCACTAATTATGAGTGGGGCCCTTTAAGCCAAAAGTGCCTGGGCCCTAATTCAACCCAAGTCCAGCCCTGGGCTTAT
Organism: Engraulis encrasicolus; assembly: GCF_034702125.1. Taxonomy (NCBI): domain Eukaryota; kingdom Metazoa; phylum Chordata; class Actinopteri; order Clupeiformes; family Engraulidae; genus Engraulis; species Engraulis encrasicolus. The sequence goes on along the minus strand of NC_085859.1, from coordinate 7,559,995 downwards.
TAGCAGGTGGTCACCCTACCCAGAGGGGTGCACAGCCTGTTGCTCCTCATGTCAGTTATGGTTGAGTTGAGACCAATTCTCCTCCAGGCAATAAAGGTTTCATGCATTCCAAAAAAAGCAGTGGTGTAGTCTACTTTTTTGTGATGGGTATACTGTAGGCATGTAGCCCCTTAATGCGCGCCGTACCTCCAGTGGCACACTGTAATAGTCATTGAAATGTACCTACCATAGCACTACAATACTATGACACAACACAGGCCCTTTAGTAATGCACCACGACTTGGTCATTACCATACTGGTAACAACAAATGTATAAAGCTGCGTCTTAAGGGGTTTTAAGCATTTTTGAGGTGGGTATACTGTATATTTGCACGTATAGTATATATTTGTGCTACTCTAAATAATGGATCAATCAATTTTAGGTGGGTAGCCTATACTGAAATGAAATCCCAGGTGGGTAGGCTAGGCCTACTGTGTATCTGCGTTCTACTTAGACTAGGCCTACTACTACACCACTGAATAAAAGGTCATATTTACATCATCTTCATTCAGTCACTGTTTAACTGTTTGACAAATGTAGGCTTACTAAGTGACTTCCATTGCACATCGCGTTATTACAGACAGGTCGAGGGCTCGAGGCCACGGGACTGGAAAGGTTCGGTTTCACCTGCTGGCTCGCCTCGCCTCGCTCGCCCATCTTCATGTCGTCCACACCACACTGCTCTGTGCTGAGCCGCCTGTTTTAGTGTACAAGTCTGCAAGCTTTAGCGCTTTACCCCCTCTGGCCTCCCTTCATTTCTCCGCGGATACTGTTTCAGCTGTGAAACGCAACACCCTCGTTTCACCCCCGGTGCGGCTGCACAGCCACCAAGAGAGCGAGGGCCCGGTGCGATGCGCAACACGAGTTAAGTGTGTGTGTGGGGGGGGGGCTGACGGCTGCAGTGCATATAGCTTACCGTGCAGAAGGACCCTGGATGCGTGCGGGGACCCCGCAGACCTGCAGACAAGACAGCAAGACGTACGCATTTTCAGCAAGGAACCGTTATGCATTACAATGACCATAGAGAAATTAATAGGTTTTGGTGATTTTGGTAATGCGCGCCACCGCCAATTCCTTATTCAATGCCATTCAACTTTCGGGGGTGGTGGGGTGGGGGGTAACTTGTTGCTACGAACCTGGTGTCTCCCTGCTGCGCGTGTTCCCGGTTTTTGCCGTCTTCCACGAATGTAACCTGTTTTCTCATCATCATGTGCGCCGTGCGTGTGTTGCCTCCCTGCTCCCGTGCGCTATCTCTGTGTGCCGTGTGCAGTCGCGCGCACCGCGTGCCTGATGTTGTGGAAACTGCGTCTCTATAGCACTCTTGCCTCGTGCACACAGAACAATTACTGTTATTATTCTGCGCCTGCGTATCATGGCTCGAGGCGTTAACGGGGAAATATAGTTCCAGACTGCTAATCTGTGTTCTGTTGACATTCGATTACAGTTGTGCACTCTTTTTTTTCTTAGGCACTGCCACTTCATCTCCATATAGGCTAGTGGTCCCCCTCAAGCTATTCCTTCTTATCTTGTAGACTTCTTCATCTAGACCAGGTGTATGGTAGGCTACCTTTTTCATTCGAGGGGCAACTTCAAATTCCTCCAACCAAGGGGTGTAAAAGTCCTCCGAGGGCCGTACTATGAACACAACTTTCCACCTGCACTTTAGGCCTAAATTGAAGACTGCCACCTTTGCAACAGAGCTCACCTTCTCTAGGTCACCTGAAATATAACTTAAATGTATTGCAAATGTAATTTCTAAGATTCCTTTACAAAACATGCCATATTTCATGCTGCATAACATTAAAATTATATCAGGGACCGAATAAGATGGTCTCAAGGGCCGCAAACAGCCCTCGAGACATTTTCCCTACCCCTGTGTTTTTGTTTATTTAGAACACCATCTTTTTTGATAGTACATCTGAATATAGGCACTATGTGACTATTGAATATATATTTCGTAAAAGAATAAAACAATTAAAGCATTCCCCTTTCATGCTGGACACAATAAAGGATCAAATCAAGCAAGTCAAAAACGGTTTTATCTGAAAAGTGAGTTGTCTTTATTTATTGGGCTCATTTTTTTTTTAAATACACATGACACAAAACAAAGACTGAGTAATAAGTCGATGGGGCTGTGAACAGGAGTGAGGCTGGTTTTACCTGAAAGCACATTTGCATGGGTTGGTGTGTAGGGTGTGTACAGTACAAGTGGCAAGTGTGTATATTGCTTTATGACATGTCGAACAACTGAACCGTCGTGAACGACAGCAGTTTGCAGTGCAAATCCAAACAGTGGGAGAGTATATCCATTACATTACAGTACACTTAGCTGACACTATCAAAAACAAAATAGTACAGGGTATTGGTTACAGTCCCTGGAGCCATCTGAAGTTACGGGCCTTGATCAAGGGGCATTTCAGCCATGGATGGAGGTGTAGGGAGTGGTACGGGTGGTATTCAAACCTGCAACCCTCTGATCGTAAGACAGTTATTAATAATTACAGGGTATTGGTTACAGTCCCTGGAGCCATCTGAAGTTACGGGCCTTGATCAAGGGGCATTTCAGCCATGGATGGAGGTGTAGGGAGAGGTACGGGTGGGATTCGAACCTGCAACCCTCTGATCTTAAGACAGTTATTAATAATTTCAGGGTATTGGTTACAGTCTCTGGAGCACTGGGGTTAAGTGCCTTGCTCAAGGGGCATTTCAGCCATGGATTATTATGGTATTATGGTAATCTCAGACTGGTAAAGCCGGGATTCGAACCTTCTGGGATTCGAAGCTCCGTAACTGTTTGCCCCCAGCTGACCCTTGGAAAGAAGAACCAACACACTCAATAGAGGGGATTTAAACTCCACTGTGACTATTGCATTACAGATTAGTATTAATGCTCATTATGAATTGCTTATTCAACACTTATAGTTGAATTACATTCATGTCTACTCAACATTTGCAGTGGAATTTAGCACCCTTCTATAGAGTGTGTTTGGTGCCAACCTCACTCTCTCTAGGTGTTGAATTGTCACTGCAAGGTGTACTGTGCCTCATTCTTCCTCTGGTGCAGTTTGTGAGGCCTCCCTGAAGCGCTAGTAGTAGTAGTGGTAGTAGTGGGGTTAGGTGAGGGGCAGCGTGTTTCTATTGGATGGACACTTCGGCAAGTGAAGTCTCTGGGTGGATTCCAATATCCTGACTCCCATCCTCGGACTGTGCTTGTGGGGCCTCATGTTTCGTCGACTCCCCGCCTCCGTGGAGAAAACTATAAACTTTCCCCGCTGTTAAGTCTAGCCACAACAACTTTTGGGGGACTATTTTTCATTCACCGTCCCGATTGCAAATGACATTAGAATTGCACTTTTGCAAGACATTGAAATAGATTTCTGTCGTCTGTGACGTCATCACGAGGCCACAAGCAGGTAAGTGAGCAAGGGAGGATGGGAGTGTGCATATTGGAAAGCACCCAGTATATCAGGTAGGGGTGGGCGGTAACCGCGGTATAATATCGTGTGCAGTATTTTTTCATCAATGATAGAGATTTTCGTCTCATACCGTCTACCGCAATAGCGCATTGCGTCCTGTAGACGTAGAGTTATAGTTATAGATTAAAAGTTAAAAAATATGTTTTCAAATTATTTGAATGACAAGAGTTCCCACATAGATAAAACAATGTTTGACCAATCATTTCCAAAAATAAAATGCAAAAAATTGTGTTTTGGTCATTTTGCCACAAAACGCTTAATTTTAACATTTTATACACAGATGTACAATACAGAGATATATACCGTGATCTATACCGTGGCTAAAATTATACAGAGGTATACATTTTTGGCCATACCGCCCACCCCTAATATCAGGTATGTCCAGTAGTCCAGGGTCTACAGCAGTATCAACATACGTATCAACTCAAGTGTTCAATTGTTTCTTTCCATCTTGATCATTTAGGGAAAAAAATGATAAATTGGTATAATTGCCACCAAAATGTCATTTTACCCAACAGATAGTATCTCTGGGAAAGAAGAAATCCACAATTGTAGTTTCACCCACTCACGCACACGCACACACACACACACACACACACTTCTCAACGTCATAGAACCGTGGATTTCCTCCATCCGAAATAATGTCCAATTTTAAAATATACCAATTTTTATTCATTAAATAAATTACAAGCATGCTACATAGACATAATAAAAAACATCGTAACACAGTGCTTCCCAAACTTTTTCAGCAAGGACCCTTTTTTGGACTTCAGAATTGTGTTAGATGTTAACCACCGTTAACCTGTGGATTGCCCATTTATTGTCCGCGACCCCCAGCCCACCCCAAAGGGGCCTTGACCCCCAGTTTGGGAAACACTGTTTTAATACATGCATTGCTGAGACATACATACATACATACATCCGATTAAAGGAAAAAAAAGTTATTGACCTCATTGTACGTCATGTAAACAACATCAATAGTCCACTGCCACAGAGGTACAGGGTGTGTGTGTGTGTGTGTGTGTGTGTGTGTGTTTGCGCACATGTATATGTGGATGTGTGTGTGTGTGTGTGTACAACACAAATAGTCCACTGCCACAGAGGTAACATGAGAGGGAGGGGGGTGGGGGGGGTCCAGTGCATTTAGTGTCAGTGGTGTTAACACAGATCCTAGAACATGGGTGGGGTGGGGAGAGGGGAGCAGTGTGTGTGTGTGTGTGTGTGTGTGTGTGTGTGTGTGTATGCGTGTGTGTGTGTGTGTATGTGTGTGTTGCAGGGGTTGACTGGGCAATAGACATGGGCTTTAGAAAAAACAAACGCACACACAGGATGGGGTGTCATGAGTGTCCATTACTCCAATCAGTGTCTAGAGCTAACACACACACACGCACGCGCGCACACACACACACACACACACACGCACGCACGCGCACATACACGCACGCAAACACACACTCCCTCCCTCCCTTCCTCCCTGTGTACAGTCGCAGCCGCATACTGAGGAAGGGACATTGAGAACAGAAACACAGGAATCGCGCGCACGCACGCATACAGACGCACACACACGCACACGCACACGCACGGTACAGGTGGGGATGTTGAGAACAGAAAGAGCGGAACATAAGGCAGCAGTGAGGGAACAAAACGACACATGACATGACACATGACACATAACATGACATGACACATGACACGAGCTGACATGACATAGGGCTGATTGGACTTACATGAGTTGTCATAACATAATAATAATAATAATGTTACACTTTACTTGATGTCGGCATCATATGCATGACATAATAGTGTCAAAACAGTGTCATGACACAAGTCATTAACGAGTCATAAACATGATGTCAATGTCATAAACATTTTATGGTCATGAAAAGTTGACATTGTTAGGGCTGTCTTTACCATAACCAAATGTCAATGACACAGTCATGAAATGTCTGAATGACTGTTATGACACTGTTATGTCACATGTATGACGCTGGCATCGAATAAAGTGTAACTAATAATAATAATAATAATAATAATAACAACAACAGCATCTGGGGGGGTATTCCAAGAACCAGGGGCATGTTTCTCAACAGTATCGTTGGTTGCTAACTAAGTTAGCAACTTAATTGTTTGCAATGCAATTTCCCATAGGGAACCGAATAAGTTGCTAGCTGGGGTCCTAGCTCGGTAGTAAACAGGTAGTGGTAAATCACCTAATAGAAGAGCCATGAGCCCCTCATTTTGTAAACTCAAGGAGTGCGTTTTAATATGCGACCTTGCCTCCTCCACTTGCCTCCTCCACTTGCTTCTCGTCATGATGACATCACTGACAACAGCATTATATTTCAATATCTTGCAAAAGCTCAATTGTAGAGTCTTTTTCTCATTTGCAATTGGGATGGTGAATGAAAAACAGTCCCTCAAAAGTTGTTGTGGCTATTGGCTGACAGCTGGGAAACTTTATCATTTTCTCCACGGAGGAGAGGCCAGGAGGCGGGACGAGGAGACAAGCGCAAGTGGAGGAGGCAAGGTCGCATATTAAGACGCACTCAATGACACCTGTGGGCTATCCATTAGCAGGTTTACCACTTCACCTGGCTAAGTTAAAGGTGTATGCCACTATTTTGGGGCTTAATACAGTTAAAATCGTTGCCTGGGGTTTATAAAGGTGGTAAAGTGTCTTATTTTACATGATAAGCGTTGTCTTGCTGTAAGACAAGTTAAAAGAGGGAATATGTCGCTAAGCTAGTGAAAGTCAATGGATGCGTGTAGCATGGTAGCAAGCTACACGGATCCACTGACTTTCACTAGCTTAGCGACATGCTCCCTCTTTTAACTCGTCTTGAAGCAAGACAACGGCTTACATGAAAAATAAGACACTTTACCACCTTTGCAAACCCTGATTTTAACTGTATTCAGCCCATAAATAGTGGCATACCCCTTTAACTTAGCCAGGTGTATCGCTCAACCACGTTCTTGGATTACCACCTTGTATGGTCATCAGTGATGGGCGAAAATGGAATCAATTGTCACAACCTAGTGCCACATATTCCAAACGACCTTGTTTTACCTGCCCAATTCAACCAGGCGATCAGTAAATCAGCCAATCACCTGGCTGAATTGGACAGTTAAAAGCACGCAGTTTGGAATATAAGGCACTGAATTGCAACCACTTTGTCCTTCTTTGATCGTCGTCATCATTATTATCATCATCATCATCATCGTGATATTCAAAGAGTAATGATTGTGATGGCATATCTGGCTTCTGAATGGGTTTCATTGTCTCTGAGGAACCGCAGACTATATAGCAGTGATGGGCAACCCGGATCCAGAAGATACAATCCAGTTCCACATATTCCACATAACCTGGTTTTACCTGTCCAACTCAACCAATTACCCTAATTGCACAGGTGAAACCAGGGGGAGCGCATTTCTCGAAACCATAGTTGCTAACTTCATTAGCTACTTTGTTGTTTTCAATGCAATTTCCCATTGTCAACTATCCAAGTTGCTAACTGGCTAACAACTACGCCATTGATCGTCTATTAAAGCAAGATACTTTAGGCTCGTACTTTTCCAGGATCCATGTGTTGTCAGGGGTGAACGCCCCTTTAGGAGACCTTCAGTTCAGAGACCTTTGGAGACCTGAGGGTTGAGAATAAATGGAGATGGCGGTAGCGCACGTCTTATGCAAGCCGTCACCCAATGCCACAGAAAGACAAGAAGAAGAAGAAGGAGGAGGAGGGGACAACCCCCCCTTTAGGAGACCAAACTTGAGCACACTCCCTTTGCATTGGGTGGGCGGAGTTTGAGTCCTCTTTCTCTAATCTACTCTCTTTGACTCTCTTGCTTTCGAGAAATGCACCCCAGGATATCTGGAATATGTGGTACTGGATTATTGCATCTCCTCAATCCAGGTTGGCCATCGCTGGATTATAATCCACTAATTGCATAAGAAACCTGATACAAAGTAGAAAGTGGAGAGATAGAGCAGCGGTAGAAAAGCAGGATATCTTACAGTAGAGACATCATATCTTACATAGTCATCATCATTATCATCATCTCTTAAATAAATAGAATGAAATATACACTTCGGGGAATCAGGAGAAAGAGAAAGAGAGAAAGAGAGAGAGAGAGAGAGAGAGAGAGAGAGAGAATACGTTAAATCATTAGAAACTTGTCCTCTCCCGACTCATGAAGAGAGAGATGGAC
>NC_085859.1:7542270-7544770 GCF_034702125.1 Engraulis encrasicolus | reverse complement strand
TGCCTCGAGATCAGCGTCACTGCATCATGATGCAGTGAGCCGCGCAGTTAACGTAGTGAAGCCCCCCCCCATCACGCAGGTACTCTGGGGCACCTCCCCAGAATTGTGTCTCGACGCAGGGAGCGACGGCGTGAAAGGGCGAAAATAGGTCTCTGATTGGTCCTCTCGACCAGCCTGCTCTGTCCTCGAGTCAACAAGCGCTACTTCCTTGTTCTAACCTTCGTCGGTCTATGGACTGTGAGCTCTTCATTAAATAAGTTGCCCGTGCTTTGTTGTTTGATTTATTTACACGAACCGAAGACAACACATGCGCTTGCAAGTTACGACTCTGAAGTTATTTGGACAGTTGAACAGTGGTTCCGAGGTCGAGGAAACATTCCGCTTCGTCCTCGACAAATGAGCCACTTCTTTGTTCCAAACTACTACTGTGGCTGCCAGTGCGATCAAACATGCACGTGATATAAAGATTTAATGTTTCATTTTCATTCTCGTCGAGTCTGTGATGCTAAAAAACAACCGACACGTCTAGTTTACTCTTTGTATTGAAGGCAGTTTCAGCGTGGAATGACATCGCGCAGACCGTGCTTCAAAACAGGGCATAAACAAGAATTAACTGCATCATGGCTGCGTCAAGCTCACTCTGTGGCACAAGTAGGAAGCATAACTGAGCCTTTACGGAGTGGTCAAAGCGTCGGCATGATCAACAACACGCGCCAACACACTAGAATCACAGCCACGCAAACAGACTGACAGCCAGCCTGCCACTCTGCCAAACAGGCTATGGGAAGAGATTTAGAACACGACAATAACAACATCATATAACACCGCATATTCAGGCTTTGTATTCGCAATATGACAAGCGTTGTTTTAATAACAACACAACATCAACACGTAACATATCTAACTGCATTGCATGTTTTGGCGTCGGATGGCGCAACAAATCAGGACTATTATGCACAAACACAAAAGCGGCCAGATGGTTCCTTTGTTCTGCTTTAGTTATGGCGACAAAAGAAAGAAAGGCAGTCAATCAAATTGTTTCCACAAGCTATAGCTGTGGACAGCTCCTTATTTAAAACTATGTATTGACAAACATGAAACATGTGTCATCATATCAACAACTGCATGCCACGGTCGTTAGCCACTGCTGATAATCGCACCTAGCTGGTAACGTTAACTTACTCAAACACAGTGAATAGACAACGCGCTAGCGAGGAAGGAAAACCAGCTGGCTAACAACACCCGAGCCTTCAAATCTGCTGCCAATAAAGTATAGGGAAATCATTTATGCTTCAAGATATGACAACGTGCATATTTGGCACGTGTATGACTGCTGCTATGCACATCCCCCAAACGGTCCTGTCAAACACCACACAGGCGAAATCCTGTTGTAAACAAACATCTCGGCTGTCAACAGTGGTTGAAGCCAGCCCGGGGCAGGGGGAGAATAGAAGCAGGCTCTGAAAAGCCACAGCTTGCTACCGACACAGCGACCTCGACTATTTCGGATTAGCTTTCAAAATTACGTGGTGATGTGCACGCTCTCACCTGCCAGTTGTTTCCGAAGGAGTAGAGCGGACTGTTCAGTCATGGTACTTTGCAAATCAACAAAAAACTGAAAAACTGTCGACAAACGATACCGTCAAGAAATAAAAAAAGAAAGCGGACTGCCTCCAGCCCCCAGCCTCAGCTGCTACAAATAATCACACATGAGCGCATGCGCAGCTCATAGAGTAGTCCACACACGTCTCCTGAAGAAAAATACTTTATAAAACAAAACCCTCGTTACTAAATACACGTGTTTTGTCTAAGTATCAATATTGATATAGTGTCACATATGCGAAATAGAAATGTGTGTCATATTTATTTTGTAACGTCACGTTTTATGGCATTTTGTTGCATTACCTATGTGTCTCAATAAATAATATATGTACATCATAAAAATATTGTGTTATGTTCGGTATGCAATATTACTTTTATTTCGGAAGAAGTTTATCTTCCACTTTCAGATGGCCTATTTGAATGCAACATGCAAGAGCAATAGAACTACGTCAGAGGGACCCAGAGGCGCCATGTTTGATAGATAGAAACACTTTTGTACGGGGATTTCAACTTCTGTGGCATTTACCACCCAAATCATCGATTTCTCCGAGACGGCTTGGACACATCAAGGATTCACCACTCAGAAACAAATATGAATGTGGTAGATCATGTGCGGGACATGGCGGCGGCTGGACTATACTCAAATGTCCGACTTATGAGCAGTTTGTTGTTGACAATGAGCACAAACAACCCGTGAGTGTCTATCTGGCTGGCAGTTAGCTAGCTGCGTATGTCTTGTTATGCATGGTCATTTGAAAGCCTATTTTCACTTCATTGCTTTTGTGCTTCTGCATAACTATTGCGATCGATACAACACGTGATGGCAGGACAAATTGTACATCAGTCGCTGTGCAATGCACCCCAATAATCAACCCTGTTAGCTAGCTTAGCACAAAAT
>NC_085859.1:7487270-7527270 GCF_034702125.1 Engraulis encrasicolus | reverse complement strand
ATTACATTACATTAATTACCCCATTAATTATATTATATTATGTAATTAAGCCTATCGTTGAGTAGCCTTACTGTGTTGCTTTAGAGATAAAAAAAATAACTCCAAGACGAACAATCCCCTTCTTCAATAGTTTTCTTGTAACTCTCAGGATAAATAACACAAGGCTATAATTCAATTACCAAAGTGCAACTCTCCAGTAATATGATTATTTTCAGTGGTGTAGTCTACTTTTTTATGGTGGGTATAGACTACTGTATATTTGAGCATTTTTGAAGTGGTTATCTTTACCGCCAACTTATTTCTTTATGGGTGGGGGTGTTACGTGGCCCTATTCTCGCCATTCATTGTGTACCACTTCATGTAGACTATAACCACTAATCACTTGATTGCCTTGCTCTGCCTTGTGATTGAATAACTGTCTGCAGGTGTGCCGGTGGGAAGCCGCTGCGCTCATTGGCCGAGCTGGGGAATAAAACGCGCCAGCCCCGGTGTTCACTCTCTCTCTCTGCTCCGCTCTCGCTGCGCGTCGTACCTAGAAGCTGCTGGCAAAGCAAATCCATTCCCATCCTTTTTTTCTAAATCACTTTGTCTTTTTTTTTTTTTAAGTTAACTTTGAAATATTGTAAGGGTGAAGGGGGTGTTTTGTTTTTCTTTCTCATTATTGCGCACGAGGTAGGTGAAGTCAAGGAGGCAGGGCAGCTCCGGAAGACTCACGTTCTTTTTATTTCGAGGAGGGGAAGTTAGTTTTGAATTCTTGAGTTAGGTTTTAAAATGGGGCTTTTATTTTCTTCCTCTATTCCAGACAATCTTTTTGTGTTCCTCTCTGCTGAACAGGCGTACGACGCCGTTTTTGTTATCTTGTGCGAAAAGAAAATTAAAACATTTCATTTTACCCCCATTTCCTGTTTCACCAGGCAATTTATGTTTCACTCCCATATTTTGAACAATAATAATAATAATAATAATAATAATACTTTCGTTTTATATAGCGCCTTTCAAAACACCCAAGGACGCTTCACAGAGTGTTGTGTTGGAGAGTGTGAGTGTGTGTGCGCGTCAGTGTGTGAGCATGTGTGTGAATGCGTGAAAGTGCTTGTGGAACTAGCAGCCATAAGCCTCCAGGAAGAGATGTGTCTTAAGGTGTTGCTTAAACATGGCCAGTGAAGGGGCATTTTGGATGTGGTTGGGCAGATTGTTCCAAAGAATGGGAGCAGCAACATGGAAGGCTCTGTCACTGGTGGCCTTGAGCCTGGCACGAGGGACGATCAGCTGGCCCTTGGAAGAGGACCGCAGGGATCTTGAGGGGTCATAGGGGTGAAGGAGGTCACTGAGGTAGTGGGGTGCCAGACCATGGAGGGACTTGAAGGTTAGGAGGAGGACTTTGTAGGTAATCCGTGACTTGATGGGGAGCCAGTGAAGCTGCTTGAGTATGGGGGTGATGTGCTGCCAGGGTCTAGTGCCTGTTATGATCCTGGCAGCAGAGTTCTGGACATATTGCAGTCTGTCTAGGGCCTTGTTGGGTAGACCAAGCAGGATGGCATTGCAATAGTCCAGACGGGAGGAGATGAAGGAGTGAGTGAGCGTCTCCGTAACTGTCTTAGAGAGTGAAGGCCGGAGTCTGGAGATGTTTCGGAGATGATAGAATGCCGATTTGGTGACTTTTTTGATGTGGGAGTGAAGTGAAAGTGATGAATCCAAGATGACACCCAGGTTACGTACTTCGGGGGATGGGGTGATGGTGCATCCATCGATGTCCAGGTGGAGATCTCCAACCTTCCTTTGCAGCATTGCTGGTGCCACCACCATGAGCTCAGTTTTATTGCTGTTCAGTTTGAGGAGATTGTGTGTCAATGGGTTTGTAACATCGGTATACTGTATATTTGTGCTATTCTAAATGATGCACCAATCAATTTTAAGTGGATAGGCTGTAGGCCTACTGAAATCCCTGACATTTTGAAGTGGGTATACTCCGTATAGGCTGCCTGCGTTCTGCGTAGACTACACCTCTGATTAGGCTATTTTACTCACACACTATTGTTGGTGTTGGGGTGCACTGGTGAGTTTATCCCCTCTGTGGACAGAGCAGGGGCGTATCCAGGACATTTTTACTAGGGTGGCCAAGATGACACACAAATATAGTCTGAGGTGGCCATGGAATCATGGAATTATATACACATAAGGGGGTGTGGAGAATTTTTATTTTCATCTTAGTTTTCTTAATATTCTACTATTCTTATATTATATTCTCATTTTATTTTCATGACTTGGCTGGGGAAGTCCCCATATAGTGACATATTCTTGTGTGTAAGCTTTTCTGTAATGGGTCACTGGACACTAAACATGTGCATCTACTTGATGTGGCTGCTGAACAACACATATGAAATGGCATATGCTGGACAACAAGACAATGGACAGTGGACATCCGGCCATGCGGGACCCCACATGCACAGAGGAAGCTGACGACATGGACTGTGGGGGAGGGAAATGGTTAAATACTGGGGGCCTTTGTATTCACTTCAGAAATTGCTGGGTGGAATACTTCCTGTCTCCACGCAGTAACTTCTCCGGCCGTTAACAATAAAATCTGCAGTGCTTACCACCTGAGTTGCTTGTCTGCCGATATAATTTTTTTACTACATTTTGGTGTCAGAAGTGGGATGGATATCTCAGGTAACGCAGGAGAGGACATTCAGCTGGACTTCAATTGACCAGGCCAAGCGGAGTCCCGTTGTGACTCACCCACTGGAGGACTTCTCCTGTGTGCCCTGATACTCCACCCAGTATCTGCGGCCACAGGCAACTCAGCGGTGAGTTAAATTCCTCCTGAAATGTTTGCATGTTTTATGACAATTGTATATACTAGTTTGGCTGATGTGCTGCTAATGAAATTAGAGAGCAAAAGCTTGTAAAGTGGCAAGCTAGCTACAGTTGTCCTAAGGTTACTCTATTTCAGAGGAATATGCTAAACCAGAGGCACGATGCTCTGGTCAGTAGTGCACAAAATGCATGTATAACTTTCACAAGGATACATGTAAGAGCTCTAAAACCAGCTGAAGTCTAGACACAACAGGTGACATCATAAGTTCACGGTGGTTTGTAAGCGGAAGGACACAGCTAATGGATGCATTCAAAATGATCCTTGTGTATTAGAACGGAAATCAAATTCAATCAGAAAGCCTGCTTATAGATACATTTGGTTGGTGTGCTGAGATTTCAAAACTGTGTGAACCCAAATTATCAACTTTTCACAGAGAATATTTGTGGCCCCATATACACACCATTTCACCGGTGAAACTCTGTAAGAGTCATCAGAGACTTAATACTATACTACAACGAAAGTAGAGAGCCTTTCATTAATAGATTACGACTACTTTTGGCAACAACATTCTGGCAACAGCAAATTCATAACAATGGCTTTGAGTTGAAGTCAAATTATTTCACTAAAAGTGGGGGGAACCACATATCTCTGATGTTTAGGGTTACAGTTTAAGCTGGCAGACACAGTTCTGGGAAACTGGGTCTAGAGGTGCAACCAGGCAAGTGGATCTGGTCAGTGCCTATAGCGCTAAGTGTCCAAGCACTAAGGAGGGTGTCAGAGTCACTAAGCGTCTAAGCATCAAAGAGGGTGTCAGAGGCGCGAAGTGTCCAAGCACTAACTAGGGTGTCAGAGGCACAAGGACTGTCCTTTGGTGAGAAATCACCAACCGTGGTGAAGGCCACCGGGCCCTTTCTACCGGGCCCTTTAAGTGTAAGAAAAGCGTAAGGTTACGATAGTCTCTTTTTGATGGTTTGTGCAAGTAGGGTATTGGTTGAGGTTGAAAGGTTTAAAATCTAAAATATATGTTAGCCATTTCAACAGTTGGAGCCAGAATGCATGGTGCAAATCCTGTTGCATGAAAACTGTTTGTCTGAAATCCCTATCCTAACTCTGCATCCCCATTCTTGTTTAACCCGACTAACTCTAAACACCCTCCCCACTGACTTGACAAGATGTTGTCTAATATAACACCAGTATGTCTTATGAATACCCTGGCTATATGGCTTCCAACTGTAGAAATGGGGATAGAAAATTAAAGAAATCAGGGTTCCTACAGAGTCTTCAAAAAACTGAGTTAATAAATTCGGAAAGAATAACGTAATCTGACTTGGATGTCTGAGCCTCAAATGATGTGCAGCGCTACCCAAGGCAATACTACAAGAATGTCTTTGAGAAGATATATACAATCTTTGGCGCATATGACTGGTGTCAACTTGAGTGCACACAAATTGTATGAACAATAATGTGTTTTAACCCTTTAATGCATAACATGGGTCTAAATAGACCCGGCTGAGTTTAAAATTTCTATATCTTTGTAAGAATACAATTTTCTTACTCAGCACTCCATGAATTCCTCAATTGACTTGTTTTTGTCCCTTAGGTGACTTAATTTATTTTTTTGCATCATAACTTTTTGCGTGATAACACTTTTTTGGTTACTACCCCTTTAACGCATAACATGGGTCTAAATAGACCCGCATTCATTTCCTATGTAATTTCATCACAAGCTCAATGTCTCTTAGCCATATTGAAAAAGGATTTTGATTATTTTACTAAAAGTCCAACTTTTTATCATTTATGGAGTATTAACTCCCAACATCAATACTTATTTTAAATACTTGATGGTTATTCTTTGATATAGAAGTCATTTTATATAACTATATGATATTTAGACACATGGGTCTAAATAGACCCGTATTCATTTCCTATGCAATTTTATCACAAGCTTAATGTCTCTTAGCCATATTGAAAAATGATTTTGATTCTTTTACGAAAAGTCCAACTTTTTATCATTTATGGAGGATTAACTCCCAACATCAATACTTATTTTAAATTCTTGATGGTTATTCTTTGATATAGAAGTCATTTTATATAACTATATGACATTTAGACACATGGGTCTAAATAGACCCGCATTCATTTCCTATGTAATTTCATCACAAGCTTAATGTCTCTTAGCCATATTGAGAAAGGATTTTGATTCTTTTACTAAAAATTCAACTTTTTGTCATTTATGGAGTATTAACTCCCAACATTAATACTCCCAACATTAATACTTAATTCAAATACTTTATGGTTATTCTTTGAAATAGACATCTTTTTATACAATTATATGATATTTACACACATGGGTCAAAAATGATCCGCATTCATTTTTTATATACAGAATTATTAGGCAAACATGTTTTTTGACCATATTGTCTTTTTATGCTTATTTTCCAACAGGAATCTATATGAACTTGAAAACCTATCTGATTTAAGCATTCCAGGCCATGCATATTTGTATAAAAATATGGGGCTGTGGTCGAAGGTGCCCAACACCTTATATCAGGTGTGCATAATTATTAGGCAACTTTGTTGTCTTCTTGGAAAATGGGCCACAAAATAGATCTAAAAACTCTGAAAAGTCGATTAACAATTTTGAAGTCTTCTAGAGGGATGTGGCTGTCGTGACGTGTCGTTGGCAAGACGTTGGTCACTTTACCACAGAATTATGAAATGCATCATTACAAAGTCATCAGTCTCGTAAGAAATGTCACAGCCAAACATTGAGAAGAATTTAAGGTGGAGCTACAAAAAAGTATTACCCTGCAGCCAGTGGCGGAACAAATGTATACAGGGCCCTGGGGCAAAACACCGATACGGCCCCCCATACAGCCTGCTAAGCTCACAATAGGGCCCCAACTATCAATACGCCAGGGCCCTGGGCCCAGGGGCAAGTGCCCTGCTCGCCCCCCCTATAGCTCCGCCCCTGCCTGCAGTCCTATAATAATACACAACAGAAACCTACACCAAGTGTCCAGAAGAACAGGGCATTGAGCACTCAGAGATATGGCCAAGGTAAGAAGGGATGACACTAGACAAGTTAATTAAGTCAAGACTGGGTCAAAAATACCTGGGGACAGAGTTTTCAAAGTTAGGCCTATATGGACTTGGGAAAGTGACTCTTGACAGACAGGGTGGATGAGCACATGGCTGGATCATTGAGAGGAAGACATTTGCATCTTTTGAAGACCATGGTATTTATGCTGTACTTTGCTGGCATTTGAGTGGAACTCAGGAACTCATGTAAGTGTGCACATTGCTGATCTAGCCATAGACTCATCTACCTGGTCCATTAACAGTCACCTTCACTAGTTCATAAAACCATTGAAAAAAACTGTCTAAAGACATTTCTTGACCCAGTCTTGACTTGGGTTTCTTGTTGAGTGGTCTTCAGGTTTCAGCCTGTTTTACCTTGGCCATGTCTCTGAGTGCTGAATCTCAATGTTCTTGTGGACACTGTTGAAGTTTACCGTCTTGGTCTCTACTTCTTGCATGTTCAAAATCCGAGTCAAAGGAATCAAAAAACTCCAAAAGCCAAATTAATCTATTTATTTTCTAAAATTACCAAATAACAAAATGACCACCACTGGTAATATCCAGAATACCAGCAATGGCCCATACACAGTAAACACTACAGCTTTCCAGAACTGCAGAGTCTACTACATAAAAATGACAGTTACAACGAAAGCATTACGGAACGTTCCGGAGATCCTAACCTTCTCTCGCCCTGACCGATAACAAAAATTAGGACCTGCTTGAATATCCCTATCTGTTGGTATTTATGGTTTGTGGGTGTATGGGTGTGGTTATGTGTAAGCAATTACGTGATTTGTTAGTTAACCCAGAATATGCCTAATCTGTGTCGATTGTAAGCTGCTGTCTTCATTTCCGGGTGGGCCTTGATTTCATCACTCTAGGTCTTCATGACCTCATCTGTGGACTTCCTGAGTTCTGCAACTTTAATCAAGCAATACACATACAACAGCACATTCTTTTGACATATTTGAGGATCCTTGGCTCTGAAAAGATTGAAATCCAATGTTAGTCGTTTGCCCATTGTCACCTACTCCTGGCCTCCTAAAAAGGATTAAGTCAAATAGTTTCGCTTCTGAGTGACATCACTGTGTCCTAGAAATAATGATACTTCAAGGAGTTTGGTATGGACTTCAGACTTATTCAGAAAATAAGCAATCAGTTAATCAAACATCACATGACAGCTTTCAGCTTGTCTCACAACAATGTTTGATGACCTCTGTAGGCTCTCCTAAAAAGAATGGGCAATTACTCAACATCTTCATCTCATGATTGTCACATGGGGTCATTGGGCCTACTCAATGGTTTGAGTGCCCACCAACAAGACACATTTATTTTAATGTTTTTAATCATAACCAAATATTGTAGAATTTCCTGCAAACACAAATGAATACCTGAACAACTTGCTGTAAGACAATGCATTATATTTCAGGACCTCAGAATCTAGCCTATTTTCCAACAGTCCCTTTCGTGAGGTCATAATTAATATGACCTCATCAAATTTGTTAGACCTCAGTGTTAGACTCTGTAACCAACATGGCCACATAGCTTTCCTTGGTCAACTTCTCTTGTCCATTTCTGGAACCTAAGTTGCTCGCCTCAGAAACCTAGTGCAAAGAGAATACCACATCATCTGCTCATCACCCAATTTGTCATTGCACCAAGACATTATATTAATGTAGAAACGACAGTGAGTTCCATTGCCGAAGGCTGTGGAAAAAAATGTAAAGGGTTAGAAATACAAACAAATGAAAAAAAAATGTAAAAGACAAATTAAATAATTAATAATAATAATAATAATAATTAAAAAAATAATTTAAAAAAATCCTCCACTGCTGATCCTCCTGCTATAACAAAACCTAAAATTGAAATTTCTCCATTCAATACCACCAATTTCCGCAACATTGGGACCCCCTTTTCCACTACCAGTTCCTTGAGGGGTTATACGGCAGTTTCTTATTGTTAGGCTACGTTGAATGGTGGCGTCTCCTGTAGGATCCCGTTTCATTATAAAGCATCATCAAATACCACAATGTAAAAGGAAACATGTTAGCGTTAGTAGGGTTAGTATTAGTAGTGCCCCGCATGCATTAAGCTGCAGGCTTATGCCTTTCCCCATTCTTTGCGCTTCCGCAAGCTTGTTTCAATGTA
Source organism: Engraulis encrasicolus (assembly GCF_034702125.1). Classification (NCBI taxonomy): domain Eukaryota; kingdom Metazoa; phylum Chordata; class Actinopteri; order Clupeiformes; family Engraulidae; genus Engraulis; species Engraulis encrasicolus. Next base: position 7,519,223 of record NC_085859.1, on the reverse strand, counting down.
ACCCTGTGCGCCTTTCCCTCAAGGTGAATAGGCCTATTGTGTGTAATTCGCTCAACTCGGTTCGGTCTACTGCGCTCAATAGCTTTTGGAAGGAGCCAATTTCAATTCCTCGTCTCCTGTCTCGTTGGTTCCTCTTCCATCTGCAACCTGTGTGGAGAAATCTGACATCAAAGTAATTAGTTTATCGTAATATGGTTTACATTGCAACGTGCGAAATCTTCATGTTCGAACCTAGCGTTGGTCCAGGGCTTACTGTTTGCCTAGTTTCTTACTGACCTCAGCACCATGAGTCAGAGTGTTGACCCAGCTCATAATTGTATGTAGGCCTATACCAACCTTACCAATTTGCTCTTGGGCGTTTGGTCCAAATCCTTATGGGTATGCGTTCCACAATCCACCAATGTGTCCAAGTTCATTGCAACAGTGTTTTTTTCTTTTTCTTTCAAACCACAGACCTTCTGCCAAAGTTTTTTTTTTTACCAGCCCGGAGACAACGGTCTCCCATTCATGTCCTCTACCAACCATCAGTGTTTTGGCCGCACGGCCCCCAACCTGTCCATCAGTTATTTTCAAATGGTCACTCGCATCAACGTCTTTTCCGAAGACGCCCTTTCGTGCTCTCTCCAAATCCTTTCCATATCGAACGTTCTCTGTGGGAAAAAAATCCTTGATTTCCGATGTCCTTGTGAGAAGCTTGCACTGCTGCCAAACGTTCTTTGTTACCTTTTCCATAGTGAACCCCTGTAAAACCATGGCCTTGTTACCTCATTGCCGCATAAACCGCTTTCAATCTTTACCAACCTCCAACACTCAACAATGTGTTTTTCAAACAACCTTTGTTATCTGTCGTTATTTCCTAGGCTATGTATGTGATGTGTGGTGTACTGCAGTCTTTTCTCAAATCTCGTCTGTCTTAAGTCGAGTCCAGTGTCACGGTCGCACATGTAGGCCTAGGCCTAATATGCCTATCTCCCCCTTTCTTCTGAAATAACACGCCGTGTTGTTTCAGAAGAACCCACAACAATTGTGTAACCAGGTACACCGCGCAGCTAATGTCTGAACGGTAATCGTAAAAATCTTAATAATAAAAAATAAAAATAAAAACCTCAAAATATCCATAGGTCTAAGGAGTAGGCCTATTCCTGTTGTGACATACAGAACAAACAATAAAAAAAAATCTGTCAAATCAATGTACAGAGAGTATTGGGAAGGCCATCGTGTTTTTAGCTAATTATGTTTGTTCAGTCAGTATTGTGTACTCTTATACAAACTTCCGCGTGGTGTTGGGTAGACTATGTGTAGCTTATAATGCAATGTGTATAATTCAACCCCAGCAGCCACCCCTTCTTGCCCAATGTAGATGTCTTAAACACGCCTGTGCGTATGTTTTCATCTTAATCAATGTTACGTGGTAGGGGTCAGATAAAAGGGATATGGGTGTATAAATGGCACCCAAGGGCGTCACTTCTGGTGTGAGTTAAGCAGTAGTGTTACCGAACAAACTTGTCATAGTCTTTCAATTTCTCATAGGCCAGAAGGGGTCCCCCAACCCTTCTCCTTTGTGAGCTCTAGGTCCCAATCCCGTTTGCGTATTGTCCATGGGATAGGCTTGCTCCGGCTCCAGTGTGCGCTTGGTGTGCTTGTGCTTGTTTTGTCTCTGGTTTCAGCTTTGAAGTAGGTGCAGTGCCCTCCGTGTTGTGTAGGCATTCCACTGGCAGTCTCTCACTCAGTGCCCGGTCCCACTATAAGCAAAACACCCCCCATACATGACCCTACCTTGGGCATCGCTACTCCCTGTTCCCCTTCCTCTGAATCCCACCACGTTGTCCCTAACCCCTTAATGAAATTGGACCAACTTCAGGATTGGATGAAGAATGTGTGACTGCTGTGTTGTAACATGAGTTGTATCAATTGTGTTTCGATTCCGTCGCTCTTTTGGACTCAGCTAATTGCAACTTAACTAGTTGTGCATGTGCTGTATCAGTGCTTAGTTTCTCTTCCTCGCGTTTTGCACTATACTGTTTCATGTGGTGCTTGAGATGGCGTTCCCAGTATTCTGTAGTAGGCTACTATAGGGCAAATTTGGATCATTTAACATCGTTTCTCGTACCGGCTTTGGGATTGCTTCTAGAATGGCCATTCTGAACATAGCAGTTTGCAGCTTGTCAGAGCTTGGATGGTTTCCGGCCATGTCTGTCCAAAAATTCCTTACTTTTTGCTCCACCGGGCACTGGGTGACGTTTACGCATTGCAGTGCCTATGTCAGCTGCGTATAACGCAAATGGGTATGAATCTGGCAAAAGGCTCGTTCTTGCTTCTGTTTCCACTATCTGTAATTCCCACGCGCTTGTTTGTTTACATAACAGTGCGCGCCAATCGCCAATCGTTATCTTTTGTGACATATAGCCTAGCTTTCATCAATTTGGACAACCACGGTGCACCCCTTTCGACGGGTGAAGGCATTTTTTCCAGGATCGAATTCATGTCAGTAAAACTAAACGGCTTATAGCCTATTCATCCACTCTGTTCTTTTTCTCCACCGGATATATTCCAACTGTCTTGGTTGGGCCTTTACGTGAAAAAAAATATCCTTCTCATGTTCGTATTCGACCTTTGCACATGCACTCTCAAGTCCAAACAAACACACACACAAACAAACAACTGGCCAGTAGTCACACATTCTTCAGACACATATAGGGCCCATTGACATACAATGGCAGACAAACACAGACCACCTATGTAGTCTACATGTTAGTAAACACAAAGTGCGTATCCTGTGACATTAATTGCTCACAGATTAAACAGATTCCATCTCTTTGTTTCTCCAATGAATGGCCAAGCAACGCTCTCAATATCTCCTCCCACTGTTCCGAAACAGTGATCCACCTCATTTTATCCTTCTCTCGTAATTCTGACTCCAAATTCAATACATTCCCTCCGTACATCCTGCCTTCAGCAGAATGACCACTCATTTCGTACTCGCTAGTACGTTACTCACTTCTCGTAATTCTGACTCCAAATTCAATACATTCCCTCCGTACATCCTGCCTTCAGCAGAATGACCACTCATTTCGTACTCGCTAGTACGTTACTCACTTCTCAAACACTCGCGCAAACACGCTCTCACATACACACGGGTACCCGGTCCACACACTAAGGTTCACAGCTCAATCCTGATATCAATAATTACCAGAGTGAAACCTAACCAAAAGAAAACAAATCAAAATAATAAAACAATAGGCCTATTCGTTGAACTCCAAGCTCAACAGCGCGCGGATCTCCCTGATGCGTATCAGTAACTACTTTGGGAGGGTCCCAGACCCTCCAGAGGTCCCAGACCTCTCCGATCCAGACCTCACTTACTTCCTTTGAACCCCAGGTTCTCCTCCAGTTGAGATTACTCGACCCCTTCTGTTTTTACCGGATTGAGGAAGCCTCGATGACCGCTATTACCAAATTTACCTTTCAGATATTTAATCTTCAAGGGGGAAACACCGAACTGCCCTCTGACTTCCGATAAAAGCCCCTCACTCTCAACTCGACCAAATTCACAACTGACGACCATCTGGACCGCAAAAAGTTCCGTTCACATTCAACCGTTCTTTCAGGGCAGATATTTCAACAACCTTCTGTCTAACCTCCAAGGTTCTTGTCTAGTTGAGATTCGCAGATCCCAGATCTCTTCGATTTTTAACAGATGGGGAAACCTTGATGTCCGCAATTACTTGTTACATAGTTAGATGGGCTATTTCGAACCCAATCCTCCCACGGGGAAGCACCAAGCTCCTCAATTACCTTACACCTGATAAAGCCCTCATTCCCAACTTAGACTATGTGCAAACCACAACACGTAATACAGTCAAAGACAATACCAAACAAACAAATAGGCCTAATGATGCTTTCGCTGTCGCCGTCAAATACAAGGAGGAATATGCAACAGAATAACAACACACAATTTGGAATAGCCAATTGCAGAATTTGATTTAACTGGTTTCTGCTTACCTGGTTGTTTGGCCACGTTTCTCGTTGTTGTCACCCGACTGCGATATCCTCCAGGAAAGAAAAAAATGTAAATCCTATTGTGAAAAGTAAAATGTTCTTCAAAAGAAAAAATATATTTTTAATTCCTTTTGCTCGAATCACGTCGGCCGTTACCAAGTTGTTGAAGTTTACCGTCTTGGTCTCTACTTCTTGCATGTTCAAAATCCGAGTCAAAGGAATCAAAAAACTCCAAAAGCCAAATTAATCTATTTATTTTCTAAAATTACCAAATAACAAAATGACCACCACTGGTAATATCCAGAATACCAGCAATGGCCCATACACAGTAAACACTACAGCTTTCCAGAACTGCAGAGTCTACTACATAAAAATGACAGTTACAACGAAAGCATTACGGAACGTTCCGGAGATCCTAACCTTCTCTCGCCCTGACCGATAACAAAAATTAGGACCTGCTTGAATATCCCTATCTGTTGGTATTTATGGTTTGTGGGTGTATGGGTGTGGTTATGTGTAAGCAATTACGTGATTTGTTAGTTAACCCAGAATATGCCTAATCTGTGTCGATTGTAAGCTGCTGTCTTCATTTCCGGGTGGGCCTTGATTTCATCACTCTAGGTCTTCATGACCTCATCTGTGGACTTCCTGAGTTCTGCAACTTTAATCAAGCAATACACATACAACAGCACATTCTTTTGACATATTTGAGGATCCTTGGCTCTGAAAAGATTGAAATCCAATGTTAGTCGTTTGCCCATTGTCACCTACTCCTGGCCTCCTAAAAAGGATTAAGTCAAATAGTTTCGCTTCTGAGTGACATCACTGTGTCCTAGAAATAATGATACTTCAAGGAGTTTGGTATGGACTTCAGACTTATTCAGAAAATAAGCAATCAGTTAATCAAACATCACATGACAGCTTTCAGCTTGTCTCACAACAATGTTTGATGACCTCTGTAGGCTCTCCTAAAAAGAATGGGCAATTACTCAACATCTTCATCTCATGATTGTCACATGGGGTCATTGGGCCTACTCAATGGTTTGAGTGCCCACCAACAAGACACATTTATTTTAATGTTTTTAATCATAACCAAATATTGTAGAATTTCCTGCAAACACAAATGAATACCTGAACAACTTGCTGTAAGACAATGCATTATATTTCAGGACCTCAGAATCTAGCCTATTTTCCAACAACACTCAATGTAGGTTTCAGTTCTGGAATATAACAGCACTGCAGGTAATACTTTTGTGGTAGTTTCATCTTCAATTCTTCTAAATCTGGTAGTGACTTTGTGAGCTCATGTCATGTGACACTGATGGCTTTGTAACAGTGCTTTAGACGGATGTGACCAATATTTCAAGACAGCCACACCCCTCTGGAAGACATCAAAATTGTTTATAGTATTTTTGGAGTTTGTTAGATGTCTTTTGTGGCATATTTTCCCATAGGAAAGCAAAGTTGCCTAATAATTATGCACATTAATTATGCCCTGATATAGGCTATTCGGCTCCTCCGATCACACGTTTCTTATTACACAAATATGCATGACTTGGAATGCTTAAATCCAATAGGTCAGCAGTGGTCAACAGTGGTCAAAAACAGTTTATTTGTTCCTGACTGGAATCCTTTTAAATATATTTTAGTTCCTAACGTGAAACACTTCAGACTTAGGCTATGTCTGCAATAATGGGGGAAATTATTTGTGTGTTTATTTATATAAGATACAAAAAATAACACCCATTTTGTGCATTAAAAACAGCCTAAATCACAACTTTTAATCCATTAGCTATTAAAATACATTAATTGTGGAAGTTATTATAGTGAACATTTTAGACTTCCATTAGAAATGAATGCGGGCCATTTTCGGTCCACGTCTAGAAATTAGTGATTTAATTCCAAATTCATGTTTATTTGTAAAATAAAAATATAAGAACATTTAAAAAAATACTTTTTTGAATTAAGGACCACCTATGTAATTACTTTTAGAAGAATTATGGGATAAAATGTATTGGTTTTAGAAGTTGTGTGAGAGAATACATGATTAATGCTCAGAAATACATTGGAAATGAATGCGGGTCTATTTAGACCCATGTTATGTGTTAGTGTGAGTCCAATGGCTTATGCATTAAAGGGTTAATATTGTCTTAAATTGGTCATGAATTGAGCTTGTAGAAAGCTGGAGGAACCCTGTCACCCTGTAGATAGACTTAGACAACACAAAGGTTTTCTTATTTGCGTCTGTCAACCATCGTACTACAACCAGAGCAGTTGTGAATGGGCTTGTTCACAAGCCAGAGCCGTAGGCCACTGGACAAGCCAGGGTTTAAACAAGAGTTGACGGAGTCTTTCACGGCTGCATGGTGCATTAGCCATGAAAGGGGGAGTAAAGGGGACGAAAGAAAATGGGAATTAAAAACAAAAATATCAAGCATTGAACTAGAAATGGTTAACATTGGTAAGCTCTAAGAACATCTATAAAGGTTTCTGGTATACTTCGACACATGCAAAGAATCCAAATGAGAAATGATATTTATAATACATTGATGAAGAAATGTATACGAGTCAGATGTTTGAGGTCTTTTCCTTCCTCAGCGTGAGGAAAGTTATTTTTCATCCAGAATATTATACAAGGTTGCAAATTCTGAAAATGCTGGGGGATAAATGAAGCATAATTCAAGTTTTAGCTTATTTGGTTTACTTGGACAGCAGGGACTATGTGCAAAGTAATAAATACACGTATGAACCATAATGATCACTTATAGTGATTTTCACTTTGTGTGAGAAATTGTTTAGATGAGTGGGAGAGTACTCCAACTTGAGAAACTACAGTTTCCCTTGGTGGCTCTGTCAATGTGTTCAGAGAAGGGTTGGCTAAAGGTTTTCAAAGATGATGAAGTAATGTCGTAAATAATTTTGTGCATGAGTCATATATCAGAATAAAGGATGAGGTTATCAAAACTGAGCAAGTTATACATGTCTATTATGGCACAGTGGTAAAATTAAGGATGTTTGTGCAAGACTTAAGCTTGGTCTTATCAACAACAATTAGGAAATTGTGAATACTTTCACAATGTTACGCAGGTTTTCTTCTTATGCATCTCAGTGTGGAGTCAAAAGTCACTCCCAAATGTTTAAATTCAACAATGATTTTAAACTGGTTTTTAACATATATGTATTTGTCAACCTTGTGAAGATGACTGACTCAATTTGAGCTGTTGATAACAGTGTAATACAATATGCAACTGTAAAAGGTTTAAAAGATTAAATGGCAGAATTGAGATAAAGATGACACTCTTGTCACTCTTGTGCATCAAACCAAATTGCCAAGTCTAAAATAGTAATATGTGATTAATGTGAAGACGAAATTGTTTTACACTGGTATCAAAGATAGAACAATGTTTCTCCCAAGAATGGATACTGCTGTTTTTTCTCTATTTTGTGTCTCCACAGAACTCTGAGAGCACTACAACCCCCTTTCATCCATGACAATCCAGGCCTGTGTTGCTACCTAAGGACTACAGGAACACATAAGGGGGTGAAGAGGACATGTCCCATTCATCAACTGGCAGAGGAGAAGACCATGGGCCAGTTACCAGGAAGGACAAGGAAATTATGCATGGGGCCATCTGGTGATCATGTGACCATCCTCAGTTCGACCACAGAATGTGTTGGGTGCAGTTTCCGGCTAGATGGAGGGGCCTAGGCCTTGACCGATCTCTGGATGACCTCTGTTGTCTGTCGACTGGGTTGTAAATTAGCAGATTATCCAAGGGGGTCATTAGGCCTCAGCAAGGGAGAACTGTGACAATGGCACCAGTCACCATTATGACAATTACCAGCAAGCAACGGAACCAGTCACTTAAAATTTAATAAAGGTTATGGTCCCATTTTACCAATGTTTATCACTTGACTATGCATAGACAAGGACATGCTACAACAACTGGTGAAGAGGTAGCTGAAGAAGGCAGTGTTTCTCAAGAAATTAGTTTTTCATTCTGGTTCTTAGTCTGAGGTAATTTAATATTTCAGAATACGGATATCATACATGCACTGCCAAATAGTATTGTTGTTAAATAATTGACTTTTCTTTTATGACACAAAGTTGTGAATGAGTGTTTTACCTTATTATTTTACTCATTAGTAATTACTTATACCTATAGTTCGGATGTTTTATTTTACACATGACCATGTGTTATTTAGTTTATATACATATCCACATATTGTTTTGTAACTGGAGTTTACTCTCAGCAGACAAAGTCGGGTTGCAGCTTTAGCTGGGCCGTTGGAGAATTTTGCCCAAATTAGTCCAAATTGGTCAGTATTTTTCACTGCTCATTGGCGGGTAGTGTTTTTTGACTGAGCCGTTGGGTTTTTGCTCCAACCTGAGAGTATCACTCTGTACTGTTTAAATTTAAGAAGACCAGATGGATACTCTGTGATGATGACAATGCATCATATATCTTAGTTGGCGCTTAGTGGATGATAGACTAGTTATGGTGGACATTTGGGATGTTGGTGGATGAATGCGGACTACCAGGCTGTCAATCATGCAACGGACAGCTAGTTGCTGTGGACACAGCTAAACCACAGTAGCACTCTCCAAGGGGCAGGGGAGAGAAATCAAAAGGGACAGGCACAAGCAATATGACATGGTGTGTCCCACTCATCTGCTGGCGTTTCTGGGTGTCTGTCCATGAATGGTCTGTTGTTCGTCTGGGTGTCAATTAGGCTGTGTGTGTGGTCTGGTGTAGGTTAAACACATTTAGGAAGAAATGTTTGATCACCAGACAAAAGTGTATTCAGTAGTTACTTTTATAATGTGAGTATGAACTCCCAAAGGGGGGAGAATGTGGAGAATTTTTATTTTCATCTTAGTTTTCTTAATATTCTACTATTCTTATATTATATTCTCATTTTATTTTCATGACTTGGCTGGGGAAGTCCCCATATAGTGACATATTCTTGTGTGTAAGCTTTTCTGTAATGGGTCACTGGACACTAAACATGTGCATCTACTTGATGTGGCTGCTGAACAACACATATGAAATGGCATATGCTGGACAACAAGACAATGGACAGTGGACATCCGGCCATGCGGGACCCCACATGCACAGAGGAAGCTGACGACATGGACTGTGGGGGAGGGAAATGGTTAAATACTGGGGGCCTTTGTATTCACTTCAGAAATTGCTGGGTGGAATACTTCCTGTCTCCACGCAGTAACTTCTCCGGCCGTTAACAATAAAATCTGCAGTGCTTACCACCTGAGTTGCTTGTCTGCCGATATAATTTTTTTACTACAGGGGTCCTCCCACACAGAAAATGTTGCATTTATTCTATGCTATTTCCTGCATTTTAAAGAAAAGCACCAGTGAACTTCAAATACAATATTTTGTAGTAGTATAATATATATATTCTATATAATAATATAATAATATAATATATATATCCTCATTAAGTTATTTTAATGTGCCAGGCTTTTAATTGAAAGTGCAGTGTAATCTGGTTAAATGCTATGCATTCACATATAAATATGCATAATTGGCCATTTTTAAATAACTGAAGTATGAGAGAGTAGACACCAACTTCATGAATGACATCTGAACCTGACATCCATGCTCAGTAGGTGGAGATCCAGACAACACAGATTCACAGTCCGTCTCCTCCTCCTCCAAATGTGGCTGGTCAACTGTGGTAATACAAGGATAGTTTAAAATGACAGACAGACAGACAGACAGGTCCATGCACATATATACATATAATACAAATCTTTAGTTCATCATCTTCTGTCTCAACATTTGTCAGCTGTTAAACCCTTTAATGCATGGCGTTGTACCTTTGTCGTTACCAGAGTTACCATAGTGTATTACTAAAGACCCTGTGTTATGTAGTGTGGCACTATGACAGAACCTTTTTGATGACAATAACAGTGTTCCACTGGTTGAACGGTGTGCATGAAAGGGCTACATGTAACTAATTCAAACTTTCCATGCACAACCTACCATCTTGTATTGGGGTAGTGGACTGCTCATCAACACTATCCCTAGGCTGCTGGCTTGTGTGGGCATCTGCACTGGTGCTGGTACTGGTTGTAGCTGACTCTGACTCTTTTTTTCTTGATAAAGACGCTCTCAATATCGTTTCTTCTCTTCATCTTAATGTCACTCACTGGAGGAAATGTAATCAAATCAATGCAACCAATTAATCATTCAATCAACTCACTTCTAAGCATAAGTAACAACTTTGACTTCATTCAACAATGTCAGAATACGAAAAAAACCTATATTATTGATGTTGACAGTGTCAGAGCAGTGGCATATGGTTTTAACAAAGAAATTACATGACGTGAATTGAGGCGCCGTCGGCCTGCAAGGCAATTACAGCTGTGAGCAGTGGCTGATTCTAAAGCCGTGAAGAAATTACATGACGTGAATTTCGTTGGTGAACAAACTCACATCTGTACCATGATTTTGTGTGCGTGACGATTTATTTTCGCTACGTTTGAACAAAAGAATTACGATATATTGACACATTTGAGGTCAAATATGTACCGCAAATTTAGCTATGGGGGGGGGAGTCATACTCTGCAAGGATGGATTACTGCAAGGGCCTACCGGGCCCAGGCCCAGGGGCCCAAGAGTCCAGAGGGCCCTGAAGCCCAATCCTCTAAATTTCCATTCTCATGTTGTGTAAAATCACACTTTTAACAACTCTATTTTCACATGTTTTCAGGGGAAAAACACCTGAATGCCCAACAATATAGGGTCTCTAACATCTGGAGGGGGCCCTTTCTTGTTGTCTGGCCCAGGGGCCCATGGAGTCATGATCCGTCCCTGATACTCTGATGTGGACTACTAGCGCTGTGGGTTTAGGCAACACAGTGTGACTGACATGAACTTGCTTACTCTAAAGAGGCAGAGGTGCTCTTTACTATGACTTACTCCGACTTTATTTAAGTTTGATTTAAACTCCAAGAAAAGTCAAGACAATCGAAGAAGCAAAGGAGAAGCTTCTCACTGAGAGAAGGCATCACAACAATCAGTGGCGTAGGCAGAAAATGTAAATACTATGGGCCTTTGGAAATTTAGTGTGGACCCCTTTTTCCACTTTAATAACAGGACGAAGTTAATTTTAATCCCTGGCACCGAATAGGCTATCAGGTCCCTGTACGATGCTGCTGTGGACCTTTGCGGAAGCCTGGAGCTTTGTCTAATTGACTCCTTCATACATACATACATGTACAGTATATTTCAAAGCACAGTGCTTTGGATGCATGCTTTACTTGAGGCACTGTGCAAAACAACAAAACGTTTTACCATTGACCTCCGCAGTTTCAAGTGCGTGCGTGTGTGTGAGTGAGTGAGAGAGCGAGCGAGAGAGAAAGAGAGAGTGCAGTGCGCGTGAGGGAGAAAGAGTCTTGCAACCATCGGACAAATTCGGCAAGTTATTCACGGTTTTGTAGCTGGATTTCAACAGGCTTTGACCGTGTTGGCATACTGAAAACTGTTCCTCATCGGACGACAGAACTTTAACATAGAGGTGTAGCCTAGTTGCAAGAGGCAGACCTATGGACAGAACGATGAGAAATGTTTGATATGACAACGTCAAATTTAGGCTACACATTGGACACTAGCCGTGATACCAAAGTTGCTGATATGCCACCACAGAACTACGTAGGATAATAGCCAATATACATCCAACACCCTACCTACATGTAGGCTGGTGCGCTAAGCGCTGGGGGTGGGGCTCAGCCGCGCTGGCTGCCATGGGTGCACCTGAACTCGTTTGATGTAATTGACAGGCGCACCTGTGGTGGTTGGCGGCGGATGAGCAGGGTATGGTTTTTAAATGGCGTTTTGCTCATTGTTCGGGAGAGCAGGGTCAGAGCAGGGCTGCTGAGCTGTCTGCCACAAGCTGTCGTGCCGGGACGTGGGCTGTAGCTGTGTCCATTGCGTGCGGCCGGTCGCGTTGGGAACTGTGGGTAAGTTGCATTTGGGTATTGCGCGTGTTATAGTTGAATTAAGCAATTACGGAGCCCACGTCCGGCAGCAGTGGCTGAGAGGCCAGCAGCAGCACGGGAATTTGGTATGTTGTATTTTCGGGGGATTGATTATTTCTCCCCCGCTGTTGAACTGTGTGCATGTGTGTGTGTGTCAGTGAGCGAGTGTGTGCGTGTGTGACCCAGCGGTACTGTGTAGTGACATTTGGGTAGCTCCGCTGAGTACATAGGAGGACTGTACAACAGTTAGGTCTTTATGGGTGTAGTGAATTCTACTGTAATGTGGCCCAGTGTGCAACGTGATGTTTTCGGGCATTAATGAGTGTCAGTAATTATGGTTTGCCGTGGTTGCCTTTCGTGCACTGATGAGATGAAATGACTATGAATTGTTGTTATTTTCCCTATTTATAGATTGCAGTGGTGTGATTTGTGTAACCTAACTTAACCTAACTTAACTTTTGTACCGTCGTCTTGTAACTCCAGATTGTGATTAATTTATGCAAAACGCACAAAGCACTTTATACCGCTGTTGGTTGAAACACTCTTGTATTTTATTTATATTTCAATATTGTATTTTAAATCATGAATTGTGAACAATAAACTACCATCACCGTTATTCCATTTGTCTGTCTTTCCTGAATCGTGTCACTAAGTGTCCAATAGAACCTGTGGTCTAAATTTCACCTCTTACAACTTGGCATAGTCTTTGGCAGTTTTGGACCAGTGGCACGGATCAGGAAAATGTCGCTCTCAGGTAATGAAGCAAATGATTCCACTGTCTCTAGTGAACAGAGTCAGGAACACCCCCAGTCTAGTACAGCACGGGGCCAAATTAACAATCCAAACATGGTTATGTTTCCGATGATGATGGGGAATCCATGGGGCCCAAAGTTTAAAGGGGGAGAGCAAGAGCACAGTTTCCAAGACTGGCTTACGGCACAAAACACGATGTTTGACATGTATCCGCTATCTGAAGCACAAAAAGTGTCCACCCTCATTAATAATTTGGAAGGAGAACCGAGACGTGAAGTATTGGCCATGCCAGCAGATCAGCGCGCTACTGTGCAAAACATAATCAAATTCCTGAAGGGAATTTATGGAGATACAACACCTTTGGCTAATTTGCGCTCACAGTTTTTCACGCGTAAACAGAGGACTGATGAAAATGTGAGACAGTTTGCTTTAGGTTTGCAGGAGTTGAGTAATCGCCTCACGGTTAGAGGAGATTCAACAACCAGCGGGAACGTTTTACGCGACCAGTTCATCTCCGGGCTGTTGGATAACGCGCTGCGTCGAGAACTTCGGAACATGGTAAGAACAACATCCACTTTGACTTTTGCAGACATAAAGCGGGAAGCTATTGTAAGGATAGATGATTTGGATAACCCGCCACAAGCGATGGCGTCTGCAGTGCGCGTAACGCAAGACAAGACGCCAATGGATGTAAAACAGCTGGCAAAAGAAATTAAGGAGGAGGTACTTACCGAGTTAAAAAGTGACATGAAAGATATGCTGTCGGAAATGATGCGGGAAATGCGAGAGCGCCCACAGACGCCACAACAAACTGAGGTAAGGCGCAGGTATGATTATAGAGGGGGGCGTCAGAGTTCAGATCAATTTGACCAGCAAGGAAGACCCATCTGTAGACGTTGTAGGAAAGCTGGGCACATTGAAAGACAATGTAGAGCACCTGCAACTGCACAGGAGAATTTAAACTAATTTCACCCACTGTACAGGCCCAAACAGTGGGTTATTCTCCTAGTGGCCTTTTAAACCAAAGGGAGCATTTAGTTGGCCAGTGTCCAGTAGTAGATGTAATGATACAGGGGGTGAAAACTGCATGTCTGGTGGACACTGGGTCACAGGTAACAACATTGACTGAAAGTTTTTTTAGAAAATATTTTGATGCAGATGGAACTACAGTACATGCTCCTATACAGAAATTTAACTTAGTGGCAGCAAACGGCTTGGAGATCCCATACATTGGGTATATTGAAGCAGATTTAAATATCTGTGGAAAAGTGATACCAAAAAGGGGAATACTTATCGTTAAAGATCATGGTGTCCCCACATGCCCAGGGCTAATTGGTATGAATGTGATTAAGGAATGTCGAGAGGTGATCATGGCCCAAGGAACAGATGACAAAGGAGACCCACGGACTACGGCAGATGCTAAGGTATGGAAACAGACATTTTCAATGTTGGATAACCTATTGAAGTTTGCAGATGATACTGGACAGATGAGCTCCGTCTACTGGCCCCAAGGTAAGCACACAGTTATTCCAGCACAATCTGAGGTAGTGATTGAAGCTTGTGCACGTCCACGTCCTGATGGTAAATCCTATGTGGGCCTTGTAGAACCTGTTGAAAACCGCCTCCCAGGGCAACTACTGGTGGCACGCTCACTAAGCACAGTGGTGGATGGCAGAGTCCCCATTAGACTGCTAAACACGTCTTCATCCCCAGTAACTTTGTTTCGACGTTGTCAGATAGGTAAAGTGTTTGACGTTGAGGTGTGTCCACTTCAATCTCAAGGTGAGGTGGAGTTAAGAGAAGTGGATGAAGCGACAGTGGAGATAGGGGTTAGGCAGGTAAAGGTGCAAGAGGTGCCGGAAGAAACCTCCTCTTGGCCCGTGGCAGTTCCATTGGATGACTCCCAGTTCACTGTAGAGCAACGCGAGCGAATCACTCAGTTGTTACGGAAGCATCAAAATGTCTTCTCCAAATATGATGAGGATTATGGGTTCACTGATAAAGTGCTTCATGTCATTCCGACAGGGGACGCTGCCCCAATAAGAGATCGTTACAGCAGAATCCCACCTAAATTATACCAAGAAGTGAGAGAACTTTTGGGTAATATGCTTGACAGTGGAATCATTAGCGAGAGCAGTAGCCCATGGGCGGCACCTGTGGTCCTCGTGAGAAAGAAGGACGGCACCCTTCGTTTTTGCGTGGACTACAGGAAGCTCAATGGCGTCACGCACAAAGATGCGTACCCGCTTCCTCGAATTGAGGAGTCTTTGGCCTCCCTGAAAAAGTCTTGTGTCTTTTCCACCTTAGATTTAGCACATGGGTATTGGCAGGTGGGGGTGCACCCAGCTGATAAAGAAAAGACAGCTTTTGTGACCCCTATGGGTTTATATGAATTTAACAGGATGCCTATGGGTTTATGTAACGCTCCAGGAACCTTCCAGAGGCTAGTTGAAAGTTGCTTGGGGGACCAAAATTTTGAAACATTGTTACTGTACCTTGACGATATTATTGCCTTCTCCCCCACATTTGACGCACACATCGCCCATCTGGACCTGGTATTCACCCGACTTGGAGCCTATGGATTGAAAGTCAAGCCTAACAAGTGTTGTCTCTTTCAGAGCAAAGTCCACTATTTGGGACATGTCATTACAGAAGGAGGGGTGTCCCCTGACCCAGAAAAGCTGCGGGCGGTGGAGGCGTGGTCGACCCCTCAGAACAGCACCCAGCTCCGAGCCTTCTTGGGTCTGGCTGGGTATTACAGGCGCTTCATCAGGAACTTCGCCAGCCTGGCTGCTCCTCTGAACTCCCTCTTGTGGGGTACATCGAAACGGCACCCCCGCGCTGCGGCAGGTAACCAGTGGAAATGGGGGGAGCCACAGGAGGTGGCCTTTCGGACGCTGAAGGAGGTATTAATGCAAGCACCTGTTTTGGCATATGCAGACTTTCAGTTGCCATTTTTGCTCTATACCGATGCCAGCCATGCAGGGCTGGGTGCGGTGCTGGCGCAGAAACAAGACGGCCAGGCACGGGTGATTGCTTATGCGAGCAGGAGCCTCCGTCCATCAGAAAAGAATGACAAGAACTACAGTTCTTTTAAATTGGAACTTTTAGCATTGAAATGGGCAATTGTGGACAAGTTTCGTGAATACCTTGCAGTGTCTCCCTTCACGGTGTTCACCGATAACAATCCCCTGGCTCACTTGAACACAGCCAACCTAGGTGCAGTCGAACAACGCTGGGTGGCCCAGCTGGCGGGGTTCCAGTTCGACGTGAAGTACCGACCAGGAAGGACGAATGGCAACGCAGATGGCCTGTCCCGGTGGTCATTGGAGGATGCAATAAAGGACGAAGAGGAGGAGGAGGAGGAGGAGACGGCGGCCCCTGCAGACGTGGTGGTGAGTGTCCAGTCTGATGTGGTCCAGGCCTGTTTGCATGCATTTGTTCCAGAAGACCCGGGTCCGACGGCGAGTCCAGGTGGAGAGACCGCGGTGCCAGCTGACCGGGAAGGCTGGCTGGGACCCAGCTCACTGGCGGACTGGAAGAGAGCACAGAGGGCTGACTCCGAGGTGTCGCGGCTATGGCTCTACATGGACCGGGGTCGGGGTCCCTCCCCACGAGAGAGGGCAGCAGAAGGACGGCCAACGCAAGCGTTGCTGCGAGAGTGGGACCGCCTGTGCGAAGAACGAGGCCTGCTATGCAGAGAAGTATGGGACAAGACTGGGGAAAAGATTAAACAAGTGGTGGTGCCTCAGTGTTTGCAGAAGCAGGTTCTCTTGTGGCTACACGATCGGGCTGGTCACCTCGGAACAGAGAAAGTCCTGCCCGTGGCACGGAGGCGCTTCTTCTGGCGTGGCATGGCGAAGGACGTCGACAACCACTGCACTAAATGCAACAGCTGCATCCTGCGGAAGACGCCAAGTACTCAAGTAAGTGCCCCATTGGTCCCCATTCAATCTACTTACCCCCTTCAACTTGTGTCTGTGGACTTCTTATCCCTAGAAGCGGCACGAAGCGGGGTCTGTAATGTGCTGGTCATGGTGGACCACTTCACCCGCTATGCAGTCGCCGTGCCGACCCTAGATCAGACGGCAAAAACAACAGCTGAGGTCCTGTGGAAGCATTTCATTCAGCCATTTGGAGGCTTTGACCAATTGCATTCTGATCAGGGCCCAAATTTTGAGTCCAAAGTCATCCAAGAGTTATGCACACTGTATGGCATCAAGAAATCCCACACAACTCCATACCATCCTGCCGGAAACGGCCAGTGTGAACGGTTTAATAGAACTCTCTTGAGCATGCTGGGCACTCTGAATGATGTCCAGAAGGAAGACTGGGACTGTCATGTGGCGGAGTTGGTGCACGCTTACAATAATACCCCCCATTCGACAACAGGGTACAGCCCCTACTATATGATGTTTGGGCGACATGCTAAACTGCCTCTGGATGTGTTGCTGGGCAATGGGGATGGGTTTTCAGGGACTGCAGACAGCTGGGTGCACCATCACCATAGACGGTTGGCAACTGCTTATCAGCAGGCTCAGAACCAAGCGGTCAAGGCGCAAGCTTCTCAGAAGCAGGGGTTTGACCGCAGGGTTAAAGGGGAGCCTTTGTTGCCGGGGCAAAGGGTACTGGTCCTCAATAAGAGGTCAAGAACGAGGGGGAAGTTGGAAAGTAAGTGGGAACGGGTTCCATATGTGGTTGTGTCTCAGCCCAATGTTGATATACCTGTGTATGTGGTGAAATCTGAGGGGGTTAATGGGCAAGAGAGAGTGCTGCACCGTAACCTGTTAAATCCCTGTAAATTTGATGTAAATCCCATGCCGCAGCAAGAGGGAGCGGTACCTGACGGGGTTGATGTTAACAAGAATGGTAATGTGTGTATGTATCCTTGGGTCTGGGGCTGTTATCCAGGTCCAGCCACCCCGCAAGACGATGTGCCAGATGGCCATGGGCCGTCTCCTGATGCAGCGCACCTTCCAGGTGCAAGTCGGACTGTTTCCAGGGTTCAGGACCCGTCGCCTGCGGTTGCCGAGGGGGTGCGCCGCTCTGCACGGGCTACGAAGGGTCAGCTACCCCAACGCTACCAAGTGTGATCATCATGGCAGGGGGAATGTGAGGACACATTTGATGTAGGGGGGTGGATGTAGGCTGGTGCGCTAAGCGCTGGGGGTGGGGCTCAGCCGCGCTGGCTGCCATGGGTGCACCTGAACTCGTTTGATGTAATTGACAGGCGCACCTGTGGTGGTTGGCGGCGGATGAGCAGGGTATGGTTTTTAAATGGCGTTTTGCTCATTGTTCGGGAGAGCAGGGTCAGAGCAGGGCTGCTGAGCTGTCTGCCACAAGCTGTCGTGCCGGGACGTGGGCTGTAGCTGTGTCCATTGCGTGCGGCCGGTCGCGTTGGGAACTGTGGGTAAGTTGCATTTGGGTATTGCGCGTGTTATAGTTGAATTAAGCAATTACGGAGCCCACGTCCGGCAGCAGTGGCTGAGAGGCCAGCAGCAGCACGGGAATTTGGTATGTTGTATTTTCGGGGGATTGATTATTTCTCCCCCGCTGTTGAACTGTGTGCATGTGTGTGTGTGTCAGTGAGCGAGTGTGTGCGTGTGTGACCCAGCGGTACTGTGTAGTGACATTTGGGTAGCTCCGCTGAGTACATAGGAGGACTGTACAACAGTTAGGTCTTTATGGGTGTAGTGAATTCTACTGTAATGTGGCCCAGTGTGCAACGTGATGTTTTCGGGCATTAATGAGTGTCAGTAATTATGGTTTGCCGTGGTTGCCTTTCGTGCACTGATGAGATGAAATGACTATGAATTGTTGTTATTTTCCCTATTTATAGATTGCAGTGGTGTGATTTGTGTAACCTAACTTAACCTAACTTAACTTTTGTACCGTCGTCTTGTAACTCCAGATTGTGATTAATTTATGCAAAACGCACACAGCACTTTATACCGCTGTTGGTTGAAACACTCTTGTATTTTATTTATATTTCAATATTGTATTTTAAATCATGAATTGTGAACAATAAACTACCATCACCGTTATTCCATTTGTCTGTCTTTCCTGAATCGTGTCACTAAGTGTCCAATAGAACCTGTGGTCTAAATTTCACCTCTTACATACACATTAAAAGCACAACTGTTGCTCATATAACAAAAGGGGATGCTACAAGTCAAACATCAATCACCACAGTGGGTGAAGGCTGTTCCACACACACACACACAAGCCCACTATCCCTAAATTAGACTGCTTCACCAAAAGAAAGTAGGCCTATTCCCTTAACTGCCAGTAGAACAAATGATTCACACTTCGTGGTCAAATATTACCTTAATTGCCCTGCACCACTATGATCGTTTTTCTATAGCCAATGTTAGCTTGTGTTTTTTCCATTCTTGGTAGTTTGAAATGAATATCTCCTACCTTGTGCGTGGTGGTAGCCTACATCCATAGTCTATTCCTTAGTATTCCATCGGGTAAAGTCATCCATTAATTGCCATTCTTAGCAAAGAACCGTTGAATGCTTAACTAACTTATGTGACGGCAGCAACAGCATTTCTGCAAAACATAGCACTGGCTAGCAAAAACCCGCTGCGAGTTCAAGCTATTGTTTACAGTTATGAATGTGCGTTGCTGCTGGCCAATCAAAATTAAGCTGATAAAATAATTCTATCGGGCATGACCAAAAAAGTTCTAAGACAGCCATACTGCATTGAAGCAGGATGTTGACATATATTGTTAATGGCTGTTTTATTTCGTTCCTTGATTTTTTCTGTGTCTTTCACTTATTATTATTATTATGTATTTTTTTAACTTGATGCTGGACACGGGGCAGGGGGTGGCCAGGGCCACCCCTGGGACGCTATTGTCCACCCTGGCCCCACCCTAAAATCGCCAGTGGGACAGAGACGCCATTGCTTGTCCTCCAAGGAGAGATTTATTGGTCCTGTCGCTATAGCAGGGCGCCGAAAGAAAGAAAAGATTCTTTGTTTTGGGTAGGCACAGACATTCTTTTACTGCTCTGCCGGGATTCTCATGTGACGGGCAGCAGCACATTTCACATGCAGTTGAAGTTCAAGCAACCTAGCTTCCAAGCTTACAAGATTCGCACGGAGTGCAACGCCTAGAAAACTTTTCTGGTGCGGCCAATTACTCACACACGCGCCATGGTCGGATTTCCTGCATCACTGGAGCACTGAATCTGAAAAAAAGACGACTGATCACGACTCCCGAGGTAAGACGGACCGCTGGTCACATTACAGTTTTTGCCTACTGCTTGCACACAATTTGCAAAATTTCGCTCATAGAGTCAAAACTCTACACACAAGCCAATTACTCTCAACACTTGGAGATAAACCCTTCACATATACCGTATATTACCAAATAGTAGCCCGGGCGTTTATTTCACAAAATCGATTTGGAGACCGGGCGTTTAAAAGAAGCAGGCGGTTATTTGCACAAGGCTCTTATTTATTTTTGCACCAGCCTGCACCAGGCCATTATTTGGTTACAATGGTTACTGTCCAGTATTTTTTGTACAAAAAAAATTAAATGTAAAAGCTATTGTAAACATATCAATATTGTATCAATAAACAAGAAATCAACATGAGGTAGGCTATCAAAAGACAGGAGATCAACAAGGCCTCAACATGGCAGTAGTGCAACAATTGTCAAATAGAATAGCAATACTAAAAATAAATACACTTTTTAAATAAAGCAGCAAATAAAATTATGGTACCAAGTTTTTTTCAAATTATCCAAATAACAGCCGGTGGGCGGCTATTTGGACATAGGCGGTTATTCGGAAGAGGCGGTTAATTCACAAAATGGGGTCAGACCCTGGGCGGCTATTAGGACATGGGCGGTTATTTGCCCAAGGGCGTTTATTTGGTAATATACGGTATGCCAGAATGAAACTCTGCTATCAAAACCTTAACATTGCCATAAAAACTCAACAATCTTTTGTCAAAGCCTCATTTTCATGTCAAAAGACACACATTAGCACCATATGAGAAAACAAATTAGATCAATGTGAAAACAGTTGTCTACTTTATAGCCTACAAAACACAGCGGTCTTTCTTTTTGTGACAGTCTATTCAGACTCACAGTACATATTCACAAGACCCCAAAATTCAATACTGTACATTGCATAACTGCACCTTACAGTACAGGACATTAAACTGAAACAACATTTAAACAGTAGGTCTACATCACTCTCAACACAACAGTGTGTAGGTGAGCTTATGGACCATTTGTTTGTGAATTGGGTATATTCACAAATTTTCAAACATCTAAATGTGATACGAGACACAATATGCAGCTGACATCTACATGACGTCATCAAAATTATATCATGTTCAGTCAGGTTGCTCAAGTGCTTGCTTGGTTGTGTTCTGAAAATGACACTATTACGTGTATTTCTACAAACTATCATGTTCATACCTAACATGTGATGATGAAGACAAAAGGCTACTCCTGGCATCAGTTATAGAACTTGAGTCAGTCAATGCCATACTCCATATTTTACTCTTTATTACCGTTGCGCTATTTGTTTTTTGTTTGGTGGAGAGTAGGAAGGTGTGAATTTAGCAAAGAAGCAATCAAAGTAAAACTTTGTAACTGGCAGAATAGTGGTTAATTTTGAAAGCATGTGTTTTATTGTCGGTGCCTAAATCTTGTCATGCATCCAGCGTGTTTTGTTTTTGTAACAGATGTGTTTTCCCAATGATTTGATGAGTGTTCGTTTTTTAATGGAGTGTCTTATGAAGGAAAAAGTGTGCAGTGACATGAGCAAGTGTGTTGCATAAAGCAAAATGTGTGTTGCTGAATTGCTACTACAGTGTTAAGCAGAACTTTTGTTTAAGGTACGGACACACTGTGTTTAAGTTATGCTACCAACAACTTAACAATATGCTATTTTGGTCCAAGCATCAGCCTATAGTGTTCAAGCAGTAGGCAAATACTGTAATAGCCTACTCGGCAGTGGTGTAGTCTGCGTACAGAGCCGGTTCTGACCTCCTTGGGGCCCTAGGCAAAAATATGCCAAGGGGCCCCAAAAAAGCGCGTGCACATTTTTTTTTTTTTTAATTAATGAATAGGCCTATGATAAGAAACTCATATGTAAAATAAATTATTTAGCTTTATAACATGTGTTATTATGAATGTTATCACACATTATTGTGATTCACCTTCGTCACAAGTTTCACTCATTCACCAAAGGTCTGGATTTATTAGTCTATCCAAGCAAGCCGCGCCCCCTTGCTATTGTTATCACCCACCCACACACACACGCACGGCACTCCTTCTCTCTCTCACCCCCTCCTCCTCCATTGCTTAGACTGCACGGACGTCTTATCACAAATCTTAAGCGCCTGTCAAAACCAAAATCAATGTATGTGTATGTTGATATTTGTTTCTAAACAACCGAGAGGCAGCCACGCATACAACAGCGCGCGCGCAAACTCACACACACACACACACACCACACACACACAGAAAGGGCACCCCTTCTCTCTCCCACCTTCGTTGCTTCGACTGCACTGACGTTTCATCGGCTAAACGAACGGCTCGTCAGATTATGATTCAACTAGTACACCTTTCGAAACAACAGTAAAACGTTGACAACACCACCCTTTCCTCTCACGTTCTCTCTAGCCTAGGCTACCTGTTGATTCAGTTGAACTAATTGCACAAGCTAAACGAAACGCTACTCAGCTTGTGGTTCTCAACAACTTCTACCTTTTAAAACAACAGTAAAACGTGAATCCCCCTTTTTACAACATGTGACTGTATCGAAGACCTGGGCACTTTTTAGCCCGGCATTGTTGTGCAATACAAAAGCCCATTGACACTTCTGCTCCATACGAAATTAGCCACAGAAGAAGGATCACAATGAATGAGTGGAAGCCATTGAGAGTAAATAGAATTGGTGGAAGCCAATGATACAGTCCTTGGTGGAAGCATAACCGTAACAACAGAGGAGTTACGTTGCCTACCTGACTGCTGTTCTTGTCGCTCATTGTCATGAATTTTCTTTTTCTTTTGTCGTTTCCGCAGGGAATATGTCGTTTCACATTGGACGTTTCACGTTTTGTGTGACGGAATCAATAATAAACAATGAAATCATTTCGCGGTTTTCTTTTTTTAAACTGTCAACGTCAGTGACGTAACGGGTCGCGCGAGGCCTTACGCTGCGAGCGTAGTGAGCGTATTGGGCGCGCCGGCTCTGTCTGCGTAGATCGCGGGTATACGGAGTATAGGCTTACCCACTTCTAAATGTCAGGGATTTCATTGATGTGTCATGTTTTGAGGAATATTGCATAAAAATCTCATCTGCTTACCTGGATAAGGCATTGACATGGCCACACATCAAGGCTGAGGATGCAGCAGCACTGAGGTCATATGCAATATTCCTCAAAACATGTCACAATACAATGAAAGAAATTAACTTCACCTCGGACCTGGAAACACCATCCAATTTAAGAATTTTCGTCTCTAAGCTACCATTCGGGCTCAGAGAGAAGTGGCGCACTGTTGTCAGTAACATATACGACAAGCATAAACAAAGAGCATCTTTCAACGATCTACTTGCATACATTGACAAGCAAGCACGCATCATGCTGGACCCAGTTTTTGGAGAGTTACAGACCATGCCCGAATCAAAACAAAAGAAAGTGCCCACTGACACAAACAAAACAAGCAGCTTTGCCACTACTGCCACACCAACACCTGGACAAACAAATACACCTCTACCAAGTAAACAAAAAAGCCCAAGTGCACTGACGGTCCCATGTCTGTTCTGCAACAAAAGCCACCCCATGACTATGTGCGACAGTTTCAAAACAAAAACAAATAATGAAAAGTTACAGTTCATGAAGGATAATGGATTATGTTTCGGATGTGTGCAAAAGGGACATCTAAGTAGGGATTGTCAGCAGCGCCTGCAATGCACAACCTGCAACAAAATGCACCCTACCATCTTGCACATACCAAGCAATGACAATCAAAGTGAACCTCAAGCTGAGGAAAGTTCAGACTCCGTCATATCCATGGCAACTGGAAGCAATACTGGGGCCGGCACGTGCGCTCTGCCTATTGTGCCTGTCAAAGTTCAAATGGAAAACGGAATTAAGTGCGTTGAAACATATGCATTTTTGGATGCGGGGAGCTCGGCAACCTTTTGCACGGAGGAGTTAGCCAAAAAGCTCACCGCCCCTGGAAAAAGAACAAAGATCAAATTAAAAACAATAAATCAAGAAAAAATCACGCCCACCACCAAAATCTCTGGAATGGAAGTAGCTGCATTGGACTCCAACACTTACCTCAAACTCCCAGATGTTTACACACAAACACAAATTCCTGCAACACACCACAACATACCAAAGCAAAAAGACATAAAGCCATTCTCATATCTGAAGGAGGTTGACATCAAGTCCATCAATGCCGGCATTGGGCTTCTGATAGGTGTCAATGCCCCAAGAGCATTAGAGCCCCACAGGGTTATCAACAGCATTGGCAGTGGTCCTTCTGCTGTCAAATCGACGCTGGGCTGGTTCCTGCTTGGCACAATATGCTCAGGTGAGAATGCAAGATGTTCTACCAGTATGGAGAACAGGGAAGCGGAACGACGGACAAACCCCTCTCCTATTGAGAGCTTAGGTAAGGCAACCTTATGTGGCACATCACCCATAGCCTCTCTTCTGTGCCAAGACCGGCCAAATGGGCCAGAAAAGAAAGAATGGTGTGCACTGGCCACAGCAGCCTCACCAGTGGGATCCCGCTCTGCTACCAAGCTGCTCTCTTCCCTCTCACGGTCAATAAACACAAAACCAGCTACATGGAAATACACACTACGAGAAAGGTGTGATGGAAAGACAGGACAAAATTATGAACAACTCGAATGGAAATGGACGAATTCAAACAAATGTGGTGGTCCCAAAACTAAATGGAAAGCAAGTCCTTTAAACAAACTGGAACCTGGAACTGGAAGTGGCATTCTAAAGTACAGCAAAGACCCAGGGTGACTTGTCCAGTCATCCAACAAACCAAGTGACTTTGTGCCCCCCCCCCTTTATTAGAACCCTCACTTGGCTAGTTTAGTAAATATGAATCATGGAAGAAGAATATGGAATCTGGAAATTATGAAAAAAGAAAATGTGGAAAAATAAAACATGGAAACTTTGGGAAAAAATGGATTCAATGGATTAAATTCCCATTATGCTTAGGTTAAATTAAAACAAATGGAAATGGAACAGATCCCATATATCCCCCATGCCCCAAGTCAATTATGGCCCCTGCAATAAAAAATGCAAAGAATGACTCCTAGCTAAGTTGCCCCTTTTTTTCTTTGATCTGAACCTGCAGGTTTCTCTCTCTCTTTCTCATTCTCTCTCTCTTTTCTTCGACTTGACTTGACTTGACCTGACTTGACGTTTCTCTTTTCCTTTCTCTCTCTCTCTTTTCTGTTTGTAGAACCCAAAGCAACGAATTGGAAAGGCCCATAACTAAGTTGTGCCTTTTACTTGAATCTGAGTGAATTCAAGCCCCTCTCTCCTTCCCTTTCTCCTTCCTCTTCCTCCTTTTTGTTTATTTGTTGTTTATCCTGGAAATGAGTTATTTACTTTATGAATGCAAAGCATGGAACATGGAAATTGAATGAATATATTTGTTTTGAGGTCTTATGATGGTTTATTACAATGTTATTACATGGTCATTGAAGTATGGTTTACTGATTGCTGGAGTATATGGTTGGTGCATGACATGCATATGAATTCCTAAGTTGATGATCATGATTTATGCATGAAATGATGGACAATTGCACTTAATGGACATTAATGAGTCATTTGCTCTTGCATTTTTGGACCTTTTTGTCTGAAGAACTTTTTTCTTTTTTTTCTCATGGACTTTGAAAACAAGCGCACACGCACACATCCGCCCAAACATGCACACATGCGAATACAAACTCACAAAATATGGACATTGAAATGAACTTTGGGAATGGGTTGATGGGTATGTGATGCTATTGCTGATGCTGTGTGGATTATGTGCTATGTGTGGTTTATGTACAATGATGTTTTGTTAATGGCTGCTCCTTGTATGATTTGGTAATTTTGTTGGTTCAAAATTAGGGGCCGGTATGTTACAGCCATTTTGATACTTTTTTATGTTTTGGCCTTATAAGGTAATATTTTGGGTTGAATATAAGATATTTGATTATTATGTGGAAGATTAACTGAATGGTTATGGATGGATTATGTGTAGTTTTTGTTTTATGTTTATTACTTTAAGTGACGGGTGACCTTTTGGGATGACGTCATATGTCATATGGCATTTAGCCGGGTTTTGGGTTGTTTGGAGTTGAATGGGGAAACGCAGCCCGGTCTGTTACATTATTTCGACCGTACTCACTTAAATCTATCACTGTTTCATATTACCTTCATTTAGTTGGACTGTCTTCTTTATTTTAACTGAGGTTTCATTCATCACTTTTACCATTCTGAACAACAATAAATACTTTTGCACCGTACGATTGAGGAGTGCGCGTCCTGAAATCCCAGCCGAGGCCTAGTGCTTTTCCATTCCTTGGAACATCGAAAATTGCACTAACAATAGAAGTCTTCTATACATATCTATGTCTATACCCACGTAAAATTGATTGATCCATTATTTTGAATAGCACAAATATATACAGTATACCCACTTCAAAAAGTGCTGAAATATAGGCCTACAGTATACCCACTTCAAAAAATGCTGAAATATAGGCTACAGTATACCCACCATAAAAAAGCAGACTACACCACTGATACTCGGCTGCTACAGTCCATCACCTCGCCAATTACTCACACGCTTGCCCAAGTGGCCAATGGTTTAGGCACAATAAGTGACACTGTGGACACTTTATATGATGATGATGTGTGTGTGTGTGTGTGTGTGTGTGTGTGTGTGTGTGTGTGTGTGTGTGTGTGTGTGTGTGTGTGTGTGTGTGTGTGTGTGTGTGAGAGAGAGAGAGAGAGAGAGAGAGAGAGAGAGAGAGAGAGAGAGATGCCTTGGCAAAATGTATGTAAAAGTGAGTTACTTATGGTTATTTTATGCGTAAGTATGGGTGTAATGTGTAGTGGTCAATGTCTTCATTTATGTATGTTACTGGTTCTACGTTTTGAGTGCGCTTTTGGCAAACACAAAATGTCAATTATCAGGGGTTTTAAAAAAATAATAATAAAAAAGTACCTAGATGTTTCCATAGTGTATACATTTAAGTTTCCAAACAAACAAATTGCCAAGCTTAATCTTAAATCATTTGATAAATACTCTTATGAAAGGTAACATGTACTTGATTATTTTTTCAACAGTGTTATGGACAAATACAAGGCTATGTAATTTCAAACATATATTAAAATACTACACAGTTGAAACAACATACGTTTGAAAGTGCTTATGTCCCTTAAAAATAATGTTGTCATTAATTTGTGCAACTGATATAGAAAATGTGATTGTTCAGCTTCATAAGTAGGATTTTATGATTCACTGTGATACAGACTGACACATTTTTCATTATAAATCCCTGTAACGTCTGATTTGAATTTAGTCACCCTCCTTACACAAGTCCCGCTCCAGAGATAATCCCTATTGTCTGTTCATGGAATTTTTCCAACACATAAGGGATCAATATCATAAAAACACTTTCAAAACAGTCAACCGTGTTACTCAACTGTGTTACGATCAACAATGCAGGGGAACAAGTCAGCACTTTTTTAGGAGAAAAAACGGAGCAGACAAACCCATCTCTCTAGAACACAAATTATTTAGTTTGTTTGTCTGTCAATATGGGGATAAATTGGCAAAAACGTACTCCTCCTCAACTGTCATAGCTGATGCGTAACATCATTGACGGTAACACGGCTTGACATTTCAGGCATTTTTATGGTGTTGTGCTAACTGAGGACCTCAAAAGTTCCACCACAACACCTTAATCCATTCATGTATTTGTATGCTTTATCTGTGCTTTTCCACATGTGATTTCTAATTCAGATTCTTATAAATATGTTGATAACACAGTTGACAGGCAATTTTCCCGTTAGGAGAACATGAAAAAGAATGAATTAAATTATGGAAGAATGGAGCTCAAAGCTTACCAAAAAGTCTTCCCATATCCTGCCAAAGAGGTTATAACATCACGTGATGTTATTCGTATGGCCTAAGACCAAACCATTACTGATTTATGGAGGGGGTTTCAGACCGTGACACGGTTAACACAGTTTTCGTGGACACACACAAAATGGCAAATTTCATGTACAATGGAAAGCACAATGGTCTTTCTGACAGTTTTGTCGTATTGTGATGATTACTGTGAATCAACATTTGCAATCGTCTTGGGCAAATCAAGTTTCTTTACATGCTAATATGAAGACTGAATCTGACATTTGGAAAACAGGACGGCATGAACCAGTATTTAATATTCATTCTTGCTGAGGGGAATAATGCCATGTCTTCACTTTCTGTATTATATGAAAGATAAATGTGTGCTAATGTCCAAAACATCATTGGATGCAGTTAATAGTTAGTGGAATTGGCAAATAAAATCCATGATCTTAAAAGCGCAGCCGAATCGTAGAATGACCCATGTGTGTATGCTACTTGACACCTTAATTTTCCCCTGGGATCAATAAACGATACTCTACTCTACTCTGCTATGTATGGGGATGTTTCAGGAGCCTTTCTGCCATGGATGGGTAGGGAGAGGTAAGTTGGGATTCGAACCTGCAACCCTCTGACAGTCCAACACCCTACCCATTAGGCCAGTGGTTCTTAACCTTTTTTCTTTAACGCACCCCCTTTCCTGTGCTGAAGACAAGCTGTGCACCCCCAACCACAACTTCTACACGTGTATACGCACTAAAAATGATTTAAATTATTAATTTCAATGATTCTTGCTTGATACATTCATCAATACCTTTAAATGGGGACGAAACACGTTTTAATTTGGTCTTCAATTGGTCTAAATATAATGTTTGCAAGCAGAATTTTGGTCGCAACCTCAACATAAACAACATCCCGCGCACCCCCTGAAATCTCTGGTACACCCCCAGGGGGTGCCCTTACCCCAGGTTAAGAACCACTGCATTAGGCCACTGCCACTATTTGTATAGTGCCCACAGCAGTACAGGCCATGGTTGCCCAGCAGAGTTCTACAGTTCTACAAGGCTGCATGTGTGTGTGTATGAATGAACATTCTAAAGGTGACAGTTTGCTGTATGAACTACAA
The DNA here is from genome assembly GCF_034702125.1 of Engraulis encrasicolus. Classification (NCBI taxonomy): domain Eukaryota; kingdom Metazoa; phylum Chordata; class Actinopteri; order Clupeiformes; family Engraulidae; genus Engraulis; species Engraulis encrasicolus. Next base: position 7,490,208 of record NC_085859.1, on the reverse strand, counting down.
TATTGTGTGCTGCCCTGTTTTTACACTAAAAACTTTGGCAAGTTGTCTAATGAAATTAACATACATAAATGCCACAACCCTGCTCTCTGCGTCAAAGTTTAGATCACGTTTCTAGGCCAAATGGTTCATTAAAAAAATTACTATGCGCTGAGCTATTCACACACTACACACACACAAAATTATGAATGAGGAAAGCCCATAGGGATTATAAAACAGCTAGCTCTCAAGCATTTTTAAGAGTTGGCAAATAATCTTTACACAGTTTGTAGTCAGAGCCAAGACCTCTCTGACAATGCCATTACCTAGTCGATAGGTAAAGCGGTTAATTTTATTTAATTTAAAAACCAAGGACAGGTCAACTCTCACTCTAACTGCCAGGGCTAGTGACATCATCATTCTGAACATTCCACCATTCATTTCAATTAGGGTAAAAACAGATCAAAATGGAGGAAAAACGAGTCTGGTGAATGAATAAAAGAGGATAGGCCAGAGAGCAATGTAGAATGTACCATTCTGAGCCCTTTTCGAGCCGGTCGTTTTGGCGCTCGAACCGCGTCTCTATCTCGAACGCGGCAATGACTCAAAGCTGGCTTGCTAATGTCCGCAATCATACTAAATGACTTAGAGCATGTTCTGTTTGTGTTCCAAGATGTTGTATTTGTGTTGTAGAATAGTGAAAGGATGTTTAGCCTCAGACCACACAGCTGTGTGGTAACAATTATATTTTACATTGACCTACTTTTCTGACTGAAACATTTGGAAGTAGATTAAATTGATGGTGTTAGTGCAACACTAGCTCATGGTGTTATGTATCTGTTACAGAACGTATTCCTCTGCACCTAATATGAGGATGATCGACCGTGCTCCTGTTTTAAAGTTGATATTTAAAGTTGATGTTTGCAGGCTGGTGGTGGATGAGACATCAAATTGATATCTACTCCTGTTAAGCATTGTGCTCCTGTTTAAAGGGGCACTGTGCAGGAAATGGTCAAAAACGGTACTGCAACTATGCTGCTCATTGAAACTGGGTTGCCTATAGCCAAATTTGATCTTTTCATGGAAGTTTACTGAGTAATGAACTAATATTTTCTAGTATGGCCCAAGTACAGTCAGTTTTGCAGCTAAAAATGCCTATTTCTGGAAATTCAAATGGCGGACCATGGAGAAGATCCCCCCCTTTCATGTATGAAATTTTTCCAGTCATAATGAACACTTTGAAATTGATGGTGGTGGTTAATATTCATGAAAAAGGTAACATTAGTGAATGGGTAGCATGGATTCTGGAAATAATCAACAAAAAATCGATTCAAAGTTGGTGTTTCCTGTTTAGCATTGTGCTCCTGTCTAAAGTTGGTGTTTCCTGTTTTTGTTTTTCAGGTCTTCCCACCTGCTAATGCCTGGCTTACAATAATGGCATCACAACGTCTAATGTCAGTGAAGACGGAGCCAGAAGAAGATGACTTTGATGACTTTCTATACTCTTATATACGTGCACATCCAATAGAGGATGAGAAGCCTAAATTGGAACAAAACTTTAAAACTGAAATGTATGAGTCACCTACAGTTCCTGAGCCAGACTTCATGAGGATCTTGAGTAAAGAAGAAGAGGAAGAGGAGGAGGATGAAGAACAAGAAGAGGAGGAGGAGGAAGAGGAGGTTGGACAGTGCAGCCAAGATGCATCTTCAGCAGAAAGTAAGCCAAGTTGGTATGAATTTCCATAAACTCAATCGTTTAATTTCAAGTGTGCCATTTTGTGGTGCTTTCAGACAGGATAAGAAAAAGTCTGTGATTTACTCAATCGACAGACATTGTGACCGGAAAAAACTCAACTACATCATAGAGACATTGCTATGACACAGGCCCTGTTAAGGTCTAACAAGGCAAAGGGGTTTAACTTCCATGGTGCCAATACGGCTGGGTGGCACAGTAAAAATAACAAATATGTAGATGAAACTATAATAATAATAATAATAATAATAATTGTATTTGTATAGCACTGTGTCATACAAGGCATGTAACTCAAAGTGCTTAACAAATGGGAAAAAACATTGTTAGAGATAGACTTAAAAGGAGAGGAGAGATAGATGAAACTATATTGTAGAGAGGAGTTTTGCATAAAAATGAAATTACAGGTAGACATGCCCAGTCTATTAGCCACATCCAGTGCTCTCAACTGGATGGGGGGGGGGGGTGATTTGTATGGCTACATGTTGTCTTCAATACTTTTAACCATCTACAACGTGTAAAAGATATGTGTGATTCAAGCTGAATCATTTAATACATCATTGTGTGTGTTCGATGTGTGTAATATTGTCTTAAAATTGTCTTATTTATTTGGTAGGTGATGATCAGAGGATTCAGTCTAATGGAAGACAGTCCACAGAGGGGAAAGGATACACAGGAAGACAGAACCTTCAGACAGCAAACAAGTTTCAGTGCTCTCACTGTGAAAAGAGTTTTACTCACATGGGCAATTTCAAGAAACACCAGAGGATCCATACAGGAGAAAAGCCATTTGAGTGCTCAGAATGCAGAAAGCATTTTAGTAGCAAGCAGTACCTCAAGGTACACCAGATGATCCATACAGGGGAAAAACCATTTGAGTGCTTAGATTGTGGACAGCGCTTTAGGCAAATTGTCAGTCTCAAGATACACCAGAGGATCCATACAGGGGAAAAGCCATTTGAGTGTTCTCAATGTGGAAAGAGGTTTAGGCAAATTGTCGATCTCAAGCGACACCAGAGGATCCATACAGGGGAAAAGCCATTTGAGTGTTCTCAATGTGGAAAGAGGTTTAGGGAAATTGTCTATCTCAAGCGACACCAGAGGATCCATACAGGGGAAAAGCCATTTGAGTGCTCTCAATGTGGAAATAGCTTTACTAAAATGTCTGCTCTCAAGACACACCAGAGGATCCATACAGGAGAAAAGCCATTT